>NC_053389.1:436777241-436967241 GCF_905171765.1 Bufo bufo | reverse complement strand
TCTTCTGTTTTCTGAAGTCCCACATAAGTAAATAGAGAGAGCGGCGCATGCACAAGCAACTCTCCATTTCTGGCAGGGGCGGACCGGCCATAGACCCTACAGGGGGCTGTCTGAGCCCTCCCCATAGCCGGTCAGTGGCAGTTTTCTGGGGATGTATTTTGTGCTGCTGGGCAGTATTATGTGATGTATTGTTGTATTTGGCTCTCTTAGGATGGTATAATGTGCCACATTATGTTATTTCTGGCCCCGCCTACTTGTGTTGGCTCTTACTTCTCTCAATTTGGACCCGACTACAAAATGGGGCCACTTTTAGTTTTTTTTCCAGGGCCACATAGGACAACACTTTTCAGCAACCATGAAACTTGTCTTGGTGAAAAATATCATGCAGACCTATATGTTTAAATGGACAATGACTAAAAACAAGCAGGTTTGTAGTGTGATCCTGCAGTTATGTGGTACTCCACTCCCTCTGTCCTTCCGCTAATTTACAGGCAAACCAAGACTGGTGCAGCCATTTATTGAGGTTATAGGAGTCGCTTTTACAAAAGGATGACATGAAAGTTGGATTGTTTTAATTTTTTTTATAAATGCAGGGATATAAAAACTGTCTTAAGTGATTGTCTAATACATGTTATGTTTAAAAATCAGGAAAAGGGTCACTATATATACAAAATTCATGCCTACCCCATTAAAACACCAACATAAGAAAAAAATAAGCTGTAGAACATAGGAGGTCATCAGTCTTCCTGACGAAAATTAATACCGACTACAAATGGGGCCACTTAGTTTTTTTTCAGGGCCTCATGGGACAACACGTTTCAACAACCATAAAACTAGTCTTGATGAAAAATATCATGCAGACCGATATGTTTAAATGGACAATGACTAAAAACAAGCAGGTTTGTAGTGTGATCCTGCAGTTATGTGGTACTCCACTCCCTCTGTCCTCCCCAGTGGCGTGCCTAGGGTGTTTGGCACCCGGGGCGGGTCCTTTCTCTGGCACCCCCCCCCCCAATACTTGACCACATACCTCTTACATCCAGGGACATCTCCTGTCATGTAGACCTTCTCTTTCCTCTTCTCCTCCGTTTGACCCAGACCGCCATGACAAATTCTTTCAGCCGCATCTCGTCTCTGCAGAGTTTGTAACACAGACACGTTAGATTTCTCAGTTTTTCCATCAACCTCCCCATCCTGGTGTCCCCACAGTGTCATCCTGCTGTCACTCCCAATACTGTGCCCCATTGTGCTCCCCAATGCCCCAGGTGCTATACTGCTGAAAAAAATAGTGACCACAGTAGACATAATTGGATTCATTTATCAAACTGGTGTAAAGTATAACTGGATTTCCAAAAGAGCTGTCAAATATGAAAGGTGGACTCTGATTGGCTGCTATGGGAAACTAAGCGAGTTCTACTTTACGCCAGTTTGATAAATTACCCCAAATGTCCTTATAGTATCTACAGCAGCTATAATGTCCCCTAGAATGCCCCCAGTAATAATAACACCCTATATTGTGCTCCAGGTAATAATCCCTGTATAGTGTCCCCAGAAAAAATAAAATTGCCCCTACAGTGCCTCCCCAATAGCAACGCCCCCCACGCTGCCCCCATATAGTACTTTCCAGCACACTGCCCCCATAGTAATTTGCCCCCCCACAGTAATTTCCCCCACACTGCCCCCATACAGTATTTTCTCCCACACTGCCCCATACAGTAATTTCCTTCACACTGCCCCCACACGGCAATTTCCCCCACACTGCCCCACACAGTAATTTCCCCCACACTGCCCCCACACAGTAATTTCCCCCACACTGCCCCCATATAGTAATTTGCCCCACACAGTAATTTTCTCCACACTGCCCCCACAGTAATTTCCACCACACTGCCCGCATACAGTAATTTCCCCCACACAGTAGTTTCCCCCAGACTGCCCCCACACAGTAGTTTCCCCCACACTGCCCCATATAGTAATTTGCCCCAAACAGTAATTCCCCCACACTGCCCCCATACATTAGTTTCCCCCACACTGCCCCCCGCAGAAATTTCCCCCACACTGTCCCCACACAGTAATTTCCCCCACACTGCAGTTTCCCCCACACTGCCCCCATACAGTAGATTCCCCCACACTGCCCCCACACAGTAATTTCCCCCATACTGCCCCCATACAGTAGTTTCCCCCACACTGCCACCACAGTAATTTCCCCCACACTCCCCCCCCCCCCGGAAATTCCCCCACACTGTCCCCACACAGTAATTTCCCCCATACTGCCCCCATACAGTAGTTTCCCCCACACTGCCACCACAGTAATTTCCCCCACACTCCCCCCCCCCAGAAATTCCCCCACACTGTCCCCACACAGTAATTTCCCCCACACTGCCCCCATACAGTAATTTCCCCCCACACTGCCCCCACACAGTAGTTTCCCCAACACTGCCCCCACACAGTAATTTCCCCCACACTGCCCCCACACAGTAGTTTCCCTCACACTGCCCCACATAGTAATTTCCCCCACACTGCCCCCACACAGTAATTTCCCCCACATTGCCCCCACACAGTAGTTTCCCCAACACTGCCCCCACACAGTAATTTCCCCCACACTGCCCCCACACAGTAGTTTCCCCCACACTGCCCCACATAGTAATTTCCCCCACACTGCCCCCACACAGTAATTTCCCCCACACAGTAGTTTCCCCCCACACAGTAATTTCCCCCCACTGCCTCCACACAGTAATGTCCCCCACACTGCCCCCATACAGTAGTTTCCCCCACACTGCCCCCACACAGTAGTTTCCCCTATACTGTCCCCACACAGTACTTTCCCCCACACTGCCCCCACACAGTAGTTTCCCCACACTGCCCCACATAGTAATTTCCCCCACACTGCCCCCACACAGTAAGTTCCCCCACATTGCCCCCACACAGTAGTTTCCCCCACACTGCCCCCACACAGTAATTTCCCCCACACTGCCCCCATTCACTAGTTTCACCCACACTGCCCCCATACAGTAATTTCCCCCACACTGCCCCCACATAGTAGTTTCGCCCACACAGTAGTTTCCCCCAAACTGCCCCCACACAGTAGTTTCCCCCACACAGTAATTTCCCCCCACACTGCCCCCACACAGTAGTTTCCCCAACACTGCCCGCACATAGTAATTTCCCCCACACTGCCCCACACAGTAATTTCCCACACACTGCCCCCACACAGTAATTTCCCCCACACAGCCCCCACACAGTAATTTCCCCCACACTGCCCACACATAGTAATTTTCCCCCCACTGCCTCCACACAGTAATTTCCCCCACACTGCCCCATGCAGTAGTTTCCCCCACACTGCCCCCACAGTAATTTCCCCCACACTGCCCCCACAGTAATTTCCCCCACACTGCCCCCACAGTAATTTCCCCCCACACTGTCCCCACACAGTCATTTCCCCACACTGCCCCATACAGTAATTTCCCCCACACTGCCCCCACACAGTAATTTCCCCCACACAGTAGTTTCCCCCACCCTGCCCCCACACAGTAGTTTCCCCAACACTGCCCCACATAGTAATTTCCCCCACACTGCCCCCACACAGTAGTTTCCCCCACACTGCCCCACATAGTAATTTCCCCCACACTGCCCCCACACAGTAGTTTCCCCCACACTGCCCCACATAGTAATTTCCCTCACACTGCCTCCACACAGTAGTTTCCCCCACACTGCCCCACATAGTAATTTCCCCCACACTGCCCCCACACAGTAGTTTCCCCCACACAGTAATTTCCCCCCCACTGCCTCCACACAGTAATTTACCCCACACTGCCCCATACAGTAGTTTCCCCCACACTGACCCCACACAGTAGTTTCCCCAACACTTCCCCCACACAGTAATTTCCCACACACTGCCCCCACACAGTAGTTTCCTCCACACAGTAATTTCCCCCACACTGCCCCCACACAGTAGTTTCCCCAACACTGCCCCCACATAGTAATTTCCCCCACACTGCCCCCACACAGTAATTTCCCCCCACTGCCTCCACACAGTACTTTCCCCCACACTGCCCCCATACAGTAGTTTCCCCCCACACTGCCCCCACACAGTAATTTCCCCCACACAGTAGTTTCCCCCACACTGCCCCCACACAGTAATTTCCCCCCCACTGCCTCCACACAGTAATTCCCCCCACACTTCCCCATACAGTAGTTTCTCCCACACTGCCCCCACACAGTAATTTCCCCTACACTGCCCCCACACAGTAGTTTCCCCACACAGTAGTTTTCCCCACACAGTAGTTTCCCCCACACAGTCCCCACAGAGAAGTTTCGCCCACACTGCCCCCACACAGTAATTTCCCATACACTGCCCCCATTCAGTAGTTTCCCCCACACTGCCCCCACACAGTAGTTTCGCCCAGACAGTAGTTTCCCCCAAACTTCCCCCACACAGTAGTTTCCCCCACACAGTAATTTCCCCCACACTGCCCCCACACAGTAGTTTCCCCCACACAGTAATTTCCCCTACACAGCCCCCACACAGTAATTTTCCCCACACTGCCCATATACAGTAGTTTCCCCCACACTGCCCCCACACAGTAGTTTCCCGCACACAGTAGTTTCCTCTACACTATCCCCACACAGTAGTTTCCCTCACACAGTAATTTCCCCCACACTGCCACCACACAGTAATTTCCCCCACACTGCCCCCACACAGTAGTTTCCCCCACACAGTAATTTCCCCCCACACTGCCCCATATAGTAATTTTTTCCACACATTAGTTTCCCCCACACTGCCCCCACACAGTAGTTTCCCCCACACTACCCCCACACAGTAGTTTCCCCCCACACAGTAATTTCCCCCACACTGCCCCCATACAGTAGTTTCCCCCACACTGCCCCCACACAGTAGTTTCCCCCACACTACCCCCACACAGTAGTTTCCCCCCACACAGTAATTTCCCCCACACTGCTCACACATAGTAATTTCCCCCACACTGCCCCAAACAGTAGTTTCCCCCACACTACCCCCACACAGTAATTTCCCCACATTGCCCCCACACAGTAGTATCCCCCCCAGCCCCCTTCCAGTAGTATACCCCACACTTCCCCCCACAGTAATTTCCCCCACACAGCCCCCACACAGTAATTTCACCCACACTGCCCCCACACAGTAATTTCCCCCACACTGCAGTTTCCCCCACACAGTAATTTCCCCCACACTGCCCCCACACAGTAATTTTCCCCACACTGCCCATATACAGTAGTTTCCCCCACACTGCCCCCACACAGTAGTTTCCCGCACACAGTAGTTTCCTTCACACTACCCCCACACAGTAGTTTCCCTCACACAGTAATTTCCCCCACACTGCCACCACACAGTCATTTCCCCCACACTTCCCCCACACAGTAGTTTCCCCCACACAGTAATTTCCCCCCACACTGCCCTATATAGTAATTTTTTCCACACAGTAGTTTCCCCCACACTGCCCCCACACAGTAGTTTCCCCCACACTACCCCCACACAGTAGTTTCCCCCCACACAGTAAATTCCCCCACACTGCCCCCATACAGTAGTTTCCCCCACACTACCCCCACACAGTAATTTCCCCACATTGCCCCCACACAGTAGTATCCCCCCCAGTAGTATACCCCACACTTCCCCCCACAGTAATTTCCCCCACACAGCCCCCACACAGTAATTTCACCCACACTGCCCCCACACAGTAATTTCCCCCACACTGCAGTTTCCCCCACACTGCCCCCCACACAGTAATTTCCCCCACATTGCCCTATATAGTAATTTTTTCCACACAGTAGTTTTCCCCACATGGCCCCATATAGTAATTTGCCCCTCACATAGTAATCCCTCCCATAATTATTTGCCCCCACATAGTAATCCCTCCCATAATAATTTGCCCCACATAATAATCCCTC
Organism: Bufo bufo; assembly: GCF_905171765.1. NCBI lineage: Eukaryota > Metazoa > Chordata > Amphibia > Anura > Bufonidae > Bufo > Bufo bufo. The sequence goes on along the minus strand of NC_053389.1, from coordinate 436,961,322 downwards.
CCATAATAATTTTCCCCCACACAATATCCCACCATGATATTTTCCTCCCACATGTCCTTCTGTGTGTCCCCCAAAGTTGGCACATAAAAAGAAAAAGAAAAAAAGAAAAAAACTAAAAGCTAAATACTCACCTGCACTTGCTCGCAGAGGAAGGCACGCACACTTCACTGTGCTGCTGCATCCCGACACAGGCGTGTGCGATGACGTCATCACGCACACCTGAGCCGGGATTTCACTACCACATAGGCCTCAGGCCTACTAGGCCTGAAGTCTATGGTGGTGGTCTGCGGCAGGACAGCGAACTATGCGCTCCCGTGCCCCGCCGCAGTATGTGGGCGCGTCAGCCCTCCAGCAATGAGCGCTTCCATCTGTGTTGATGGAAGCGCTCATTGCATCCCCCTGAGAGCTGGCACCCGGGGCGGACTGCACCCTTTTTTGACTGTTGACTCACCTGTGTACTGTATCTACCATATTTTTTCTTGGTCATTGGTTGGTTATTGTACCATGCATTTTCCATTGATCTACATAGTCATCTTTATCATTGACATGTGTGCCAGCCCAGGGTGGCGTTTTTCATCTGCTCCCATTCACTTTTTAATGGCTAATTACTCATGTACGTCTTTTTATTATGTCATAATTTAATAAAATTTATTTTTTACTCTTCTGGTACCATGAGCTCCGCTTTCTTGTTTCTTCACTACCCCATTAAAGTACCAACATAAGTAAAAAAAGAAGCTGTAGCACATAGGAGGTCATCAGTCTTCCTGACGAGAATTAATACCTTAACAAATTAATGTTTAGAAAAAGCATAAACTGTTTCTCAAGTTCAAGTAATGAATTGCACCTATTTTACCAAGGATTTGTTGAAAATGAATGTACATTGTGGTAAAAATCCATATAACTATTAGAACTAATAACAACAAATGCCCAACTCAGCAACTGTGAAGATGCCACCATATGGAGTGCCAACTGATAAAGGAAGATGACTACCACTGAATAAGAAAATGAGTGGGCTGTATGGAGCGCATAAATACCTTTGGCATTACCCTGACCTTTCTGTTACACTCTGTCAGAACATTCTCTGCAAAGGACATTCAAATCAATGACAGAATGTTGTGTTAGATTGCCAAAAAATACTATATCTCCTTATGGAGGTTTGCTATAATGTCATCCATAAGGTAGCCATCCCATAAGTCAATGTTCAACAGACCTTGAGATATGACTTGGATAACAACTAAGCCAGCATCTCATCTGCAGGCAGCTGTTTCGGGTGATTGACCCTCAGCAATTCAGACCAGTACTGGCTTAAGTGGGTGAGTGGCCTAGGTCAGGATTCATTAGATATTATATCTGTTTCAGCGCTTTAAAGATTCAGTTCAATGGTGGTTCCTGGTCACAGACTTCACTAATGTGATCTTCATACATGACAAATTCCTCTAGGCTTTAGAAGCCAGTTACATTGCTACATGAGCAAGATTTATCCTTTAGTAACTGGATGATAAAAACTCTCTAAGACCTCAGAACGTTAGGGCTCATTTACATGGGGAGATTATTGGGACAATTGTCGGGAACATACTCATTCCCTATAATTACCCTGCATAAATGCACTGTTGATCATCTGACACCCAAGCAAAATGCTCATTTGTTGGGCGGTCTGTCATTCATGTAGCACATAAAATCATTGTTGATTTGCAGTACATTTCCATGTATAAGCAGGAATATGCCAGCGACAATGAAAGTGATCATTCTTCCCCTTCAGAAGGCATGAATGCTGCATGTAAACAAGTTGAATATGCTGGCAATGATCGGGAAGGAACCGTTCCTTTCCCTGTGTATCTTGGTCCTGGTCTTGAAAGTTGTCCAGCCCTGATTTCTGACACTATGACTGATCATATATCATAGGAAAAGGTAAACAGATATGTATTCACTATGTTCATTACGGATTAGATAGCTTTCAATAGTTGCTATATTTTTAATGCTCAGCTCTCGCACTGACATACCATTAGTCTGATGTGTGGCAAATGAATAAGAACACTGTTGTATATTACAATAAATCCGATCATAGATGTAATGATATTTGTTAAAAATTACAAGTCATACAATATTATTTTAATTTGCATACAAGCATACTAGTTAACAATTTTATACATAAGTGACTACCAAAAATAGAGCACTTGTGTGCTCAACGGGACTTACAACGATTCAATGCTCTCCAAATATATGTCACAATTCTATATGTAATGCTAAATCATCTGATGATTTGTGATATATTATATTTTCAAAACAATTCTGATTATGTCACTTTATTGTTTATTGGTTAGGGCGGATTCACATGACCATGCTTGGTCCGGGAAACATGGCTGTGTGTTGGCCGCAGCTCCTAGATGGATCGGAGCTCCCCTGACCTGAACTGACCGCATCCTAGTAATTTATGATACAGTCAGTTCCTATCTGATTGTGGGTCTATTGTACTGTACTCATATCATTATGTGAGCAAAGTACAATAGACCAGACAGATCCTTGTAATTAGATCCCCTAATAACAGCTACGGGATGTTATAGCAAAGACTGAAAGACATAAGACAGTGGAATACTTAGGCCGCTTTCACACGGGCGTCATGGATTTGGGCCGGATAAGATGCGGGTACGTTGCGGGAAAATGCACGATTTTTCTGCGCGAGTGCAAAACATTGTAATGCGTTTTGCACAGGCGTGAGAAAAATCTGCATGTTTGGTACCCAAACCCGAACTTCTTAACAGAAGTTCGGGTTTGGGTTAGGTGTTGTGTAGATTGTATTATTTTCCCTTATAACATGGTTATAAGGGAAAATAATAGCATTCTTAATACAGAATGCTTAGTAAAAAAGGGCTGGAGGGGTTAAAAAAAATCTTCTCTTCTCTTCTTTCTTCAGGACCTGGGTTAAGGACCTTTGATGACATCACTGTGCTCATCACATGGTCCATCACATGATCCATCACCATGTTGATGGATAATGTGACGGACCATGTGATGAGCGCAGTGACGTCACCAAAGGTCATTTTTCTCCTGCACAGCAAAGAAGAAGAAAGAAGAGAAGTCGGGCTGCGTGAACAAGTGGATTAAGGTGAGCTAAATAATTTTTTAAATTTTTTTAACCCCTCCAGCCCTATTTTACTAAGCATTCTGTATTAAGCATTCTGTATTATAAGGGAAAATAATAATGATCGGGTCCCCATCCCGATCATCTCCTAGCAACCATGAGTGAAAATTGCATCGCATCCGCACTTGCTTGCGGATGCTTGCGATTTTCACGCAGCCCCATTCACTTCTATGGGGCCTGCGTTGCGTGAAAAATGCACAAAATAGAGCATGCTGCGATTTTCACGCAACGCACAAGTGATGCGTGAAAATAACCACTCATGTGCACAACCCCATTGGAGTGAATGGGTCCGGATTCAGTGCGGGTGCAATGCGTTCACCTCACGCATTGCACCCGCGAGGAAATCTCGCCCGTGTGAAAGAGGCCTTAGGCATTTCTTCACCTGGGGGCAAATATGCATTCCCACCCCCATATGTAACTTAAAGAGATTGTCCCCCCCCCAAAAAAAATATAAGTTTTCCAAACCAGCACCTGGATATGAATACTTTTGTACACTGAACAAAAATATAAACACAACACTTTCGGTTTTGCTCCCATTTTGCATGAGCTAAACTCAAAGATCTGAAACATTTTCTACAGACACAAAAGACCCATTACTCTCAAATATTGTTCACAAATCTGTCTAAATCTGTGGTAGTGAGCACTTCTCCTTTGCTGAGATAATCCATCTTACCTCACAGGTGTGGCATATCAAGGTGCTGATTAGACAGCATGAATATTGCACAGGTGTGCCCTAGACTGCCCACAAGAAAGGCCACTCTGAAATATGCACAGTTTTGCCTTTCTGGGGGGGGGGGGGAAAACAGTCAGTATCTGGTGTGGCCACCATTTGCCTCACGCAGTGCAACACATCTCCGTTGCATACAGTTGGTCAGGTTGTTGATTGTGGCCTGTGGAATGTTGGTCCACTCCTCTTCAATAGCTGTGCGAAGTTGCAGAATATTGGCAGGAACTGGAACACGCTGTCGTATACGCCGATCCAGAGCATCCCAAACATGCTCAATGGGTGACATGTCTGGTGAGTATGCTGGCCATGCAAGAACTGGGATGTTTTCAGCTTCCAGGAATTGTGTACAGATCCTTGCAATATGGGGCCGTGCATTATCATGCTGCAACATGAGGTGATGGTCGTGGATGAATGGCACAACAATGGGCCTCAGGATCTCGTCACTGTATCTCCGTGCATTCAAAATGCCATCAATAAAATGCACCTGTGTTCGTTGTCCATAACATAAGCCTGCCCGTACCATAACCCCACCGCCACCATGAGCCACTCGATCCACAACGTTGACATCATCAAACCGTTAACCCACACAATGCCACACACGCTGTCTGCCATCTGCCCTGAACAGTGAAAACCGGGACTCATTCGTGAACAGAACGCCTCTCCAGCGTGACAGACGCCATCGAATGTGAGCATTTGCCCACTCAAGTCGGTTACGACGACGAATTGCAGTCAGGTCCAGACCCCGATGAGAACGACGAGCATGCAGATGAGCTTCCCTGAGACGGTTTCTGACAGTTTGTGCAAAAATTCTTTGGTTATGCAAACTGATTGTTGCTGCAGCTGTCCGGGTGGCTGGTCTCAGACGATCATGTAGGTCAGGCATCCTCAAACTGCGGCCCTCCAGCTGTTGAAAAACTACAACTCCCAGCATGCCCAAACAGCCTACAGGTATCAGCCTACAGCAGGGCATTGTGGGAGTTGTAGTTTTACAACAGCTGGAGGGCCGCAGTTTGAGGATGCCTGATGTAGGTGAATATGCTGGATGTGGAGGTCCTGGGATGGTGTGGTTACACGTGGTCTGCGGTTGTGAGGCCAGTTGGATGTACTGCCAAATTCTCTGAAACGCCTTTGGAGACGGCTTATGGTAGAGAAAAGAACATTCATTGCACGGGCAACAGTTCTGGTAGACATTCCTGCAGTCAGCATGCCAATTGCACGCTCCCTCAAACATTGCGACATCTGTGGCATTGTGCTTTGTGATCAAACTGCACATTTGAGAGTGGCCTTTTATTGTGGGCAGTCTAAGGCACACCTTGCAATATTCATGCTGTCTAATCAGCACCTTGATATGCCACACCTGTGAGGTTGGATGGATTATCTTGGCAAAGGAGAAGTGCTCACTAACACAGATTTAGACAGATTTGTGAACAATATTTGAGAGTAATGGGTCTTTTGTATATGTAGAAAATGTTTCAGATCTTTGAGTACCAGCTCATGCAAAATGGGAGCAAAACCGAAAGTGTTGCGTTTATATTTTTGTTCAGTGTAAGTCCATGTAATTAAAAATGTAGTATAGCCACTGAGTTATTAAATAAAATGTATCTGTATAGCGCCACCTGCTGTTTGTTCTTTTTCTTATTTTACTGTCCACCTCAGTAACATTGCTGAGGTGGTCACACATGCTATCCTTCAACTGCCTCCAGCCATATCTACTGTTAGAAGTTGTGATGGTTACAAGAAGAGAGCTGCAAGGACATACCCCCTGAGCTGTGATAGAGGTGCAGCAGAGAGAACACATATCCTGAGCTGGCAGCTTGAAATAAACCTTGCAGAACAATTGGAGTAATGAAGTTTGAGATCTCTGGATCCATGTGAGGTACAGGGCTGGTTCAAGCTTTGTTAGAAAGAAATTGTCATGTACTGTATGGTGTCTTATTTTAATCATGGGATAACCTCTTTAATTATGTTCTATTCTCAAATTCTTCTCAGCGCAACAGGCCGCTTATACAGGGAACTGCACCCAGTCCCATTTGCTTGAATGACGTGGTGTTGCAATTCCATGGACAAAGAGTGGTTAAGAGCACCACTGTGCAGGGATCAACTGTGAATGAACTGCACCTTTAGCCTCAGCATCGTCAGGGATTCCTGCATTTGGAATCAGAAAGTGATTTCATATCCTAACAATACTGTATGTCATTACTTATAACATGTGGCTTTAAAAGTTTATAATAGCTTTATAACTAGGTCACATAGCCAGGGACATGTGTGGGCAGGAGGTCCACAGGAAGAGGGCTGAGGAGGCAGCAGCAGTATGCAGCACAGAGCAGGTAGAACTGTAGTAGGACATATGTTACATCATTGTGACAAAGAGGGAGAGAGAATAGGATTTTGGCAAAAATGAGGTGGAATTCATTGAAGGATTACTGTGAAGGGCAAGCCTTAACCAGAACCTGGCTGTTTCCGTACAAGTGTGTGTGCCTCTGTCAGCTTAAAGGTGTCCAATATTAGAAAAAACGTGGCTGCTTTCTACTAAAAATAGCACCACTCCTGTCCACAGGCTGTGTGTGGTATGGCAGCTCTTCCTCATTGAATCCAATGGAACTGAGCTGCAATACCAGACACAATCTATGACCAGGGGTGCTGTTTTTGGAAGAAACTAGCCATGTTTTTCTAACCCTGGACACCACTTTAAGAACTCAAATGATGCAGTGGCTGAACAGCACACATACAAGGTCCTGTTCAAGGCCTACCTTCCTGCAATAAGTCCACCTCATCCAACCTGATGCCCCTCCCTAATGCACCTGGAGCATGGCTGTATTAAGAGTTCATGCCACCCTAGACACTTTAGTGCCACCTCCCCACCACTGATGTCCATACAATTTAGATGGTTGACAGCCAAACACTCCCTAAGTCGTCATTTATCCTCCCAACTTCCTCATATGCATGCACACTTAACTGAAAGCTATGTTGCAAGAACACACCTCATAATAAAATAGCCGCCGCTTTTGGCAGTCCATGCAATTGTCTGCTTATTGATGGCATGTCACGTCACACAAAGGCTCGTACTTCCTCCCTAGAGGCACTGGTGTCTGTCACTGAGTATGACTAAGCAGATTGGTGGAGCAGCAGTTCCCGCTCACTGCTGCTTCACAATCAGCTTAGCATTACCATTTCTGCACTCTGCTACTGTCTCTAATGGTTATCATGAATTTCATCTTTGTATTTATATCCAGGTCCTTCACCATTGTGCATTGATATTATTGTTATGAAACCATTTTGTAGATGTAATGTGCCTGGTTCACCAGTAGGTGGCAGGGTATATCGGGCTGAGAGAGAGATCCTTAGATAGAATGGAACTTACCTGTAACGGGGTTCCGAAGGTACACTCGGTTCCCCATTAGCCGCAGACCTGCTGCTTAGCTTCGGGAGCGAGGATCTGTGTTTGACCTCGTTCCCAGGGCGGCTTTACTAGCTAGGTGACTCCCTGCTCCTAAGTCTGCCTTGAGCGCCGAGCTGATCACTCGGTGCTCGACTGGTTGGTCTGTCGGTCATGTGACGCTGGCCACGTCACATGACCCTCACTCCCCACTATAAATACAGGCAGCCTGCTGGCCACAGGTTGCCTGTTAATTTAGGTTCCACCTGTGGTTTTGTCTTTCCTGGCGTACTTACCTCCTGCTGAATTCCTGACCATCCTCTGCCTGCTCCTTGTGTACTTTGCTGCTCTCCTGGTATTCTGACCCCGGCCTGCTCCTGACGATCCTCTGCTGACTCCTTTGGTACTACACGACTCTCCTGGTATTTATGACCCCGGCTTCTCCTGACAATTCTCTGCTTGCTCCATTTGTACTTTGTAGCTTTCCTGGTATTGACTCGATCCGTTCACGTTCTGTTGTTTGTCTGTCTGTCATCCCTGCACTTAGTCCAAGCTAGGGATTGCCGTCCAGTTGTCCCCTGTCTTTAGGACTCGCGAGGCAAGTAGGCAGGGCCAGGGGTAAGGGTGGAGCGCAGTGGTCACTTCCCTCCCCCCTGTGTGTGTGTGTACGCGACCGTTACATTACCATTCCATTCTCACCCCTTTGGGCAGAAGCAGGCCAGTCCTGTTTCTACCAAAGGGAGGGGTTGCAGTTCTAGTTAGTTCCAGTTTAGACTCGATAGTGGAGCTGAGAAGACATGAAAGATTTAGCAGCGAGGGGAAAGTTCCAGCTCCTGCAGCAGAAGTCTCAAAGGGGAAGTAGCTCATAGAGCATCATGACTCCTTACAGAACTACAGCCAGAATATTGCGAGGGGGTCAGCAGCCAAAAGAACCCCACTCCAGAGATATCAGAACAGTCCTAAAGTCCAGTTACCAGACTAAAGCTGAGCTTAGCACTGCAGAGAGACAAAGCAGAGTACTCAAGTTTGCCTGCCAGTTTATGCCAAAGCCTGCTGGAACCAAGATAAAGCATGAATATTGTCTGGATGCAAGTTGATGCAAGTAAAGCTGTTGAACTTTATATGAGTCTGGACTCGATTTATTCTCCATATCCACAATTACTATTCTCCTATTGCTTCGGAGCCAAGCCCTTGGGAGCAACGGTATCCAGGTAGGAGCACCGTGACACACACAGAGACTATTAACCCCATAAGAACTCAGCCCTATTTCACCTTAAAGGGGTTATCCCATCTTAGACAATGGGGGCATATCGCTAGGATATGCCCCCATTGTCTGATAGGTGCGGGTCCCACCGCTGGGACCCGCACCTACAAGGAGAACGGAGTGGAGAAAGTGGAGGAGGATGCACTGCACATGCGCAGCCGTCCTCCGTTCATTTCTAGGAGCCGCCGAAAATAGCCGAGCGCTGGCTCGGCTGTTTCCGTCGGCCCCATAGAAATGAATGGGAGCGGTGGCCGCGCATGCGCGGTGCGCTCTCATTCACTTCAATGGGAGAGGCGGGGAGCTGTGCCTGGCGGTGGACGGACCCTGGGAAACCCGGGGTCCTCCAGCCGCAAATCTCCCCGGGTCCGTTCTCGTTGTAGGTGCGGGTCCCAGAGGTGGGACCCGCACCTATCAGACAATGGGGGCATATCCTAGCGATATGCCCCCATTGTCTAAGATGGGATAACCCCTTTAAGGACAAGGCCATTGTGGCGAAACCAACCTCGCCACTGGGTTTTGGAGAGGCCTGTTTACCAGCCTCTTGCCTTAGGATTATGGCCCATACTAACTTTAAAGGAGCAGACAGACCGGCCGCACAGCTTAAATCTGTCTTTGCAATTGTATTTTGATATGTGAGGGTACCCAGATAGCTAATTTTATTGTATTTGTGTATTCTGAGTGCCAATTACCTAATGATATGCACTCAGACTTGAGCTATCTGGGAATATGTTAAATGTCTGTGTTTGCTGTGGGGGTGTGACATTGTGTGTTTGGGTGGTGATTTCTGTCCTGTTGTCCCCACATGTGTATTGGCGATTTCCCTTTGTCTTGAGAGATAATTGGATTACTCCTCGGGTGTCTCCAGGGCAGAGAGGAGGAAACCATGATGCATTGTGGGGATGTATTGTGCCTGTTTTATCCTTCATCATGTTGAGGCTGGTGTTTGGGTAACTGATCGACACTGGGGGATTGCTATACGCTGAAGATTTGCTATACTCCCCTGGCTATAACTACTAGCTCTTTTAAGAGCTGTTCCTGCTCTCTGGGTTTAGGAGAGGTTCACCCACTGGAGCCTGGAGCCTTGTCGTAGGTCCAGGGTGGGTAGGAGACGGTGAGACCTCAACCAAGCTTCGGCGGTTCGTGGGGTCTGCAGTGCGTACGGTGTCAAGTGGAGTGCTTGGAGTCCTCGGAAAGCACTAGGAGCAACTATTAACGGAGGTACCCAGTCGGGGTGCCAGGAGATCCGTTACAGACATTTTTTGCAAATCTGACCAGTGTCACTTTAAGTGCTGATAACTTTAAAGCGCTTTGACTTATCCAGGCCATTCTGAGATTGTTTTTTTGTCACATATTGTACTTCATGACACTGGTAAAATGAAGTAAAAAAAAATATTCATTTTTATTTATAAAAAATACCAAATTTACCAAAAATTTGTAAAAAAATTGCAAATTTCCAAGTTTCGATTTCTCTACTTCTAGAATACATAGTAATACCTCCAAAAATAGTTATTACTTTACATTCCCCATATGTTTACTTCATGTTTGGATCATTTTGGAAATGATATTTAATTTTTTGGGGATGTTACAAGGCTTAGAAGTTTAGAAGCAAATCTTGAAATTTTTCAGAAATTTTCAAAAACCCCATTTTTAGGGACTAGTTCAGGTCTGAAGTCACTTTGCGAGGCTTACATAATAGAAACCACCCAAAAATGACCCCATTCTATAAACTACACCCCTCAAGGTATTTAAAACTGATTTTACTAACTTTGTTAATCCTCTAGGTGTTCCACAAGAATTAATGGAAAATAGAGATACAATTTAAAAATTTCACATTTTTGGCAGATTTTCCATTTTAATAATTTTTTTCCAGTTACAAAGCAAGGGTTAACAGCCAAACCAAACTCAATATTCATGGCCCTGATTCTGTAGTTTACAGAAACACCCCATATGTGGTCGTAAACCGCTGTACGGGCACACGGCAGCGCGCAGAAGGAAAGGAATGCCATACGGTTTTTGGAAGGCAGGTTTTGCTGGACTGTTTTTTTTTACACCATGTCCATTTGAAGCCCCCCTGATGCACCCCTAGAGTAGAAACTCCATAAAAGTGACCCCATCTAAGAAACTACACCCCTCAAGGTATTCAAAACTGAATTTACAAGCGTCGTTAACCCTTTAGGTGTTCCACAAGAATTAATGGAAAATAGAGATACAATTTCAAAATTTCACTTTTTTGGCAGATTTTCCATTTTAATAATTTTTTTCCGGTTACAAAGCAAGGGTTAACAGCAAACCAAACTCAATATTTATGGCCCTGATTCTGTAGTTTACAGAAACACCCCATATGTGGTCGTAAACTGCTGTACGGGCACACGGCAGGGCGCAGAAGGAAAGGAATGCCATACGGTTTTTGGAAGGCAGGTTTTGCTGGACTGGTTTTTTTGACACCATGTCCCATTTGAAGCCCCCCTAGAGTATAATTTCATAAAAGTGACCACATCTAAGAAACTACACCCCTCAAGGTATTCAAAACTGAATTTACAAACGTCGTTAACCCTTTAGGTGTTCCACAAGAATTAATGGAAAATAGAGATACAATTTCGAAATTTCACTTTTTTGGCAGATTTTCCATTTTAATAATTTTTTCCGGTTACAAAGCAAGGGTTAACAGCCAAACCACCAAACTCAATATTTATGGCCCTGATTCTGTAGTTTACAGAAACACCCCATATGTGGTCGTAAACCGCTGTACGGGCACACGGCAGCGCGCAGAAGGAAAGGAATGTCATACGGTTTTTGAAAGGCAGGTTTTGCTGGACTGGTTTTTTTGACACCATGTCCCATTTGAAGCCCCCCTAGAGTATAATTTCATAAAAGTGACCACATCTAAGAAACTACACCCCTCAAGGTATTCAAAACTGAATTTACAAACGTCGTTAACCCTTTAGGTGTTCCACAAGAATTAATGGAAAATAGAGATACAATTTCGAAATTTCACTTTTTTGGCAGATTTTCCATTTTAATAATTTTTTCCGGTTACAAAGCAAGGGTTAACAGCCAAACCAAACTCAATATTTATGGCCCTGATTCTGTAGTTTACAGAAACACCCCATATGTGGTCGTAAACCGCTGTACGGGCACACGGCAGCGCGCAGAAGGAAAGGAATGTCATACGGTTTTTGAAAGGCAGGTTTTGCTGGACTGGTTTTTTTGACACCATGTCCCATTTGAAGCCCCCCTGATGCACCCCTAGAGTAGAAACTCCAAAAAAGTGGCCCCATTTTAGAAACTATGGGATAAGGTGGCAGTATTGTTGGTACTAGTTTAGGGCACATATGATTTTTGGTTGCTCTATATTACACTTTTTGTGAGGCAAGATAACAAGAAATAGCTGTTTTGGCACCGTTTTTATTTTTTGTTATTTACAACATTCATCTGACAGGTTAGATCATGTGATATTTTTATGGACCAGGTTGTCACGGATGCGGCGACACCTAATATGTATACTTTTTATTTATTTATGTACGTTTTACACAATGATTTCATTTTTGAAGCAAAAAAAAGTGTTTCCATAGTCTGAGAGACATAATTTTTTCAGTTTTTGGGCGATTACCTTGGGTAGGGTATGATTTTTGCGGGATGAGATGACGGTTTTATTGGCACTATTTTGGGGTGTGTGTGACTTTTTGATTTCTTGCTATTACACTTTTTGTGATGTAAGGTGACAAAAAATGGTTTATTTAGCACAGTTTTTATTTAATTTTTTTTACGGTGTTCATCTGAGGGGTTAGGTCCTGTGATATTTTTATAGAGCCCGTCGATACGGACACGGCGATACCTAATATGTATACTTTTTTTTATTTATGTAAGTTTTACACAATAAAATAATAATAATAATAATAATAATCATGTTTTAGTGTCTCCATATTCTGAAAGCCATAGTTTTTTCAGTTTTTGGGCGATTATCTTAGGTAGGGTCTCATTTTTTGCGGGATGAGATGACGGTTTGATTGGCACTATTTTAGGATGCATATGACTTTTTGATCGCTTGCTATTACACTTTTTGTGATTTATGGTGACAAAAAATGGTTTATTTAGCACAGTTTCTATTTTTTATTTTTTACGGTGTTCATCTGAGAGGTTAGGTCATGTGATTTTTTTATAGAGCCGGTCGATACGAACGCGAAAATACCAAATATGTATACTTTTTTTTATTTATGCAAGTTTTACACAATAACAGCTTTTTTCAAACAAAAAAAATTATGTTTTAGTGTCTCCATATTCTGAGCCATAGTTTTTTTATTTTTTGGCCGATTGTCTCAGGTAGGAGCTAATTTTTTGCGGGATGAGGTGACGGTTGGATTGGTACTATTTTGGTGGGCAAACACCTTTTTGATCACTTGCTGTTGTACTTTTTGTGGTGTAAGGTGACAAAAAAATTGTTTATTTAGCACAGTTTTTATTTTTTATGATGTTCATTTCAGGGGTTAGGTCATGTGATATGTTTATAGAGCCGGTCGATACGGACCCGGCGATACCTAATATGTATATATTTTTTTTTCCCTATTCTTTACCAAATTTTTTTAACTTTATTTGGGGAAAATTCCATTTTTATTTATTTTTACTTGAAACTTTTAATTTTTTGGGGGGAAAACGTTATTTTTTTTCTACTTTTTTTTTCCCACTTTTTTTTTTTCCACTTTGGGACTTGAACTTTTGGGGGTATATTCCTTTACAATGCATTCCAATACTTCTGTATTGGAATGCATTGGCTCTATGAGTAATATTGTGTGTATTACTCATACAGCTTCCGGCCTGTGAGATCCAGGGGGCTGGATCCCACAGGCTCTTCACCGGAAGGCAGCGCAGATTCCTCAGGAAGGCATCGCGCTGCCTTCCATGCCATCGGGTCCCCCCCACAGCCCCATGGGGACCTGATGGCACCACCGCCACACCAGGTGAAAGCCGCAAACCGCAGGTCTGAATTGACCTGCGGTTTGCGGCGATTGCCGACACGAGGGGGCCACGGGACCCCCCCCGCGCATTTAGTCGAGGTGCCTGCTCAATGATTTGAGCAGGCACCTTGTTCCGATCACCGCCCGCCGGGCGGCGGTGATCGGAACAACACATGATGTACCGGTACGTCATGTGTCCTTAAGGACTCGGGAAACATGCTGTACCGGTACGTCATGTGTCCCTAAGGGGTTAAGGTCCGCACCACACCACTCAGCATTCCTATAAACCTGGGACACGATTGGCCCTAGGGGGGGCGGCACGTTGCACTTAGCACCACAGAAGAGAGGGAGGAGAATCACTCTTCTCTCTTCTTCCCCTCTGCCATGTTGATGCTGCATACAGTCCCATGTAAATAACTCACTCGCCTCCCTTTAGTCCCAACATACAGTCCCATGTAAGAAACATCACTCCCCAAAATGCCTCTCCAACATGCAGTTCCATGCAAATAACATTGCTCCACTCCCTTCAGCCCTCGCAACATAAAATCCCATGTGAATAACATCAGTCTCCTCCCCTAGCCCCCTCCAATACACAGGCCCATGTAAATAACAGCTCTCCCTTTTCCTAATATGCAGTCACATGTAAATAACATCAGTCCCTCCCCCAGGCCCCTCCAATATACAGTCCCTTGTAAATAACATCACTCCCTTTCCTTTAGTCCTTCTAACATACAGTCCCTGGTAAATTACTGTACATCACTCACTCCCTCCAGGCAAGGGGGAAGGGGTATAAGAGTAGAAAAGCACAACTCCCAGAATTTCTCTGGCTCTCACATTGAATCCATTGCGTCATTACAGGTTTGTCACCAATTCTCTCCATTGCTGAGCTCTGCCCAATTATGCATTGAAAAGATGACAGTGACATCATCAAAGGTCCATTACAACACTGCTGAGCCTCGTCCTGCACTGATCACATGATGTTGACATCATCAAAGGTCCTTTACCACACTACTGAGCCTCATCTTGCACTGATCAGATGATGATGTTATTACGTTGTTTTGCAGAGCGCCACAGCTACCCCTCTCTCCAGAGACCAAGTTGTCTTGTTGGCATGGGGGAAGTGGAACAACTAAATAATAAAAATAATTAAAAAACTCTCTCTGCTGGAGTCGCCAGCCACTCCCCCTCCTGCTGGGCTCTGCCCTAGGCACGTGCCTTTGTGTGCCTAATGGTAAATATAGCCCTGATCTGGAGTACATACTCGTCTTGGACAGTACCCCAGAACAGGGTATTGAAAACTGCTCTTGTTATATAATATTATGCAATGTTTCTTAATGATATTTAAAGTAGCTGTAGAGGCATGGAGTATGGCACGTATAGAGCACTTGTGCTCAGGCCTTTTCAATCATGTATGACAGATGCACCTTGTAGCAGCACACCTCACTAGCTTCATCATGTCACCAGCCTGTCCATACAATACATGAACAAGACATCCCTTCTTCACAGCTTTGTCTGAAGGCAGTGGTATTGATTATAGAAAGATGGATGGTTCTGCGTTCTCCCTGTAACATAATAGTCGATCTGTCGCTGACTGCTGGACAAACAAGACGCTGTATATACACATGTAAGCACGCAGTACAAAGCTGAGACCTAGCCGCGTTATTGATGCTGGTCCAGAACCGTATTGATTGTGTGACAGAGGGGTTAAACATTGGCTTCTGAGTAAACAGGGCTTCTCCATATGTACACAGCAGCTGATTAAATACCACTAAGTAATTACTGCGCCCAGTTTATACTAGATTGATTCTCTACTCGCACTGGAAATGCCAGCCTGTAGTTCACTGGGGGGGGAGATAATAATTTCTAAAGGAGACAATATACAAATACTTTGAACTGTGAATCATTTTTGGCATGTCACATCTGCAAGCAGGAATACAAGCCTGCCCTTTTCTATGTGCCCCTTTGTTCAAAACCAAAAGCAGAAACAGGTATTGCCTGCCGTTGCCAGGCCACCCATTTAAACCCAGTCACTTGTAAAATGCACATAGTTCATGGGATCATTGCATTTCATACCTGGCAGCCTATCTCCAGGTGATAATATTCTGCCATTGCTCTGCCCACGTATCTTCTATTTGCATTATTCTCGGCTAAAACAATAGTAATTGGGAATATTATTGCAACTGGAAAAACAGAAGATTGCCATTTAAATGGGCAGCTTTAAATAACTGCTCAATGAATCTTTCTCGGTATGCCCTAGATCAGTGGCATACATAGAGAAGTAAGGGTCCCATAGCAAGGATCAAACCAGGCCGCCCATAAAGGACCGAAGGGTTTCCGCCCAAACCCTTTTCAATTACCCATGGGGCATTTTCCACTGCCTCATTTGCTAAAAGTTGTTCCCTTTGAGGGTAGAGTCCTGACCAAGTTTTCACCTCTAGTAGAAGAGGAGATAATCCCAACTGGGCGCCCTCTTGCCCTGGGCCCTATAGCAATCGCATGGTCTGCTGCTATGGTAGTTATGCCCCTGCCCTAGATTTCTGCAGCTGGGAAGCACGTAGTCATCTGATATCTGCTCCCTGTTAGCCGTACAATTTCACATAGGACTAATTGTTCATCATCAAGAGAACTTCCCTCTTAGACATCCTTGGTAGTCAAATGCATCCAGACAATGAAAGCATTGCTGTCACGGCGCGGTGTGGGTAGTAAACTCCACACCGAACACAGGAGGGAAGGAAAAAGGTACTAGGCCTGGAAACAACGGAGAGGGGAAAGCTAACCACCTAGTGAATCCCTAGACTGAGCCCTGACTACTATCATTATGAACAGACCTCGATGGTAGGAATGTTCATACACTGGAACCTAGAGGCAGAGCCATATCTGACCCTAAATGGCCCTGGAGATAGAGCCCTATCAGGACAAAAGATGACCTGTTCCTTCCCAGATGAAGGAACAGGAGACTTCTTCGGGCCTAATACCAAAAGATAGGGGAATACAACTGTAACGGAACGCCTAGCACCCCGACCGGGTGCCTCCGTCGATAGTGGCTCCTAGTGCTTCAGAGGACTCCAAGCACTCCACTTGACACCGTCAGCACTGCAGACCCCACGAACCGCCGAAGCTTGGTGGAGGTCTCGCCGTCTCCTACCCACCCTGGACCTACGACAAGGCTCCAGGCTCCAGTGGGTGAACCTCTCCTAAATCCAGAGACAGGAACCAGGAGCAAGCTCTTACAAGAGCTTATACTCAGGGGAGTATTGTGATATAGCAATCCCCAAGAGTGTAGTTATTCCATCCCCCAAACATGAGCCAAGACTTCATGAAGGTATAAAACAGGAACTCTTTATTGAGGGCTACCCGCCCGTATTTATGCAGGTCCCCATCTGGTGGACACGCCCCTAGTGGACCAGAAGGAAGACTGCGACACAGGACAGATATGCAGCAACTCAGGATACACAGACACAACACATCCCCACAATGCATCATGCTATGAAACAAAAGAGGCTGTCAGATCACAACACGTGCAGCCAGTCTCTTAGATCTTCTGACCCCTGTCATGGGAGAGACCGTGACAATTGCATTGTCAGAATAAAACACCTATAAGTGCCAACTTGTGCCACCTTCTACATTCCTAGAACTGTATTACTAGCAAAAGAGCTTCAACCACATGTTCTGTTTTTGTATGCAATTTTTGAAGCCAAAACAAGGAGTGAATTAAAAAAAGAGGTGTATCTTTCCTTTGCACTTTCTCTCCTTACATGATTCACTCCTGATTCTGGCTTCAAAAACAGTATCTGTAAACTTGAATGTGTGGCCGTTCCCTTCATCTCAACATCTGGCTGTGGCTTGCTCTTCCTTTCCCATGTTTAGAAAACATTGGAAACTTATTCCAAAGGTCAACTCATAACGTCTTATTTTCTTATTAGTATATATGACTATTACTAAGATCACAGCAAGCTCCATTGCATGATTATGCAGACATTCTTTTCTAGCTTCTTGGATAGATCAGATATATCCTTGGGGACAGCATTGTAAGTCAATGGGGTCCATCAGGTTTTGCTGGTAAGAGATCTGGAAGAGCATTGTGACATCCGTTATAAAAGAAATCCATAACAGATGTTAACAGAGTATTCTGCCTGGAGACTTGTGTCCTTTCTGCACTACACGGTAGGTCACACACGCTCGGCGTCGTGGGCCAGAATAGTAAGCAGGTTATTCCTATAATGTAATACAGGTCAAGCTCTACACAGATTCAGGCAGGCTTTATATTCTATTTTTCAAGCAATTACAGAACTTCAATTCCGGGAATCCATCCAAATATTTCCATGACCTGAGCGGGAAAGAATAAAGGGTTAACACAATGATATTATGAACATATGAATTCATAGACTGATCTCTAAAAGAAAGTTATCACTGAGCTAATGTGTATGTGTCATTTATTATCATAATGGAGCAATGGAATGGGTTAACAAAAGTGACCCCCAAAAATAATACTTTTAGCAAGCATAACCAATAATGCAAAATATTAAATAGAGGCGATAGTTTATTATACAGCATATTTCATGGCCCAATAGCAGAAGATAGGATGCTGTTTATGAGACGCTTCTCTGTCAGTGTGCTGTGGGCACAGGCTAACATAAACCCATTAGCAAGTTTACGTATCTGGTCAGTCACAGCATTTACAGGAATTAGAAAAATTTGCTGAAGGGGCTGTGGCACTAGTGCGAGAGCTGCACTCTCTTTAATGTTTACTTGCCCATCGTCTACATTGTAGTGGCATTGCAGGGTAATTATAAACTGTCCCATTCAAGTAAATGTAAAATATAATATGATCAGCAGGTGTGCCAAGAGTCAGACATCCACTGATCTGATATTGATGACTTATCAATCAAACTGTCATCTCAGGTACTTGATCCTCAAGTGGACTTTTATATATTATTTGATTGCTATATGAAGAAATTAAAATTTTGGACAACCCATTACATCCTCTTTTAATAAGGGTTTCCAATATATCATATTTTTCACTTTATAGGATGTACCTGATGATAAGACGCAACCTGGCTTTAGAGTAGGAAAATAAGAGAAATATTTTTCATAAGACCTCAGAACAAGACCCCCAATTTTCATCAGACCTCTAAACTACAACCTCAATATTCATCAGACTTCAGATCAGACCCCCATATCAGACCTCAGATCCGACCCCCATATTAGGTCAGACACCCCCATGTTAGACCTCAGATCAGACCCCTATACTAGATCAGACCACCATATTAGATCAGACACCCCCATGTCAGACCTCAGATCAGACCACCATATTAGATCAGACACCCCCATGTCAGACCTCAGATCAGACCCCTATACTAGATCAGACCACCATATTAGATCAGACACCCCTATGTCAGACCTCAGATCAGACCCCTATACTAGATCAGACCACCATATTAGATCAGAGCTCCCATGTCAGACCTCAGATCAGATGCCCATCAGAGATAAAATAAATTCACTTACCTTTCCCGCTTCTCCTCAGGTCTGGCGGTCTCTGTTGCAGTCGTGCTAACTGATCTTCTCTGGGCATGTGCTGCACTGTCACCTGATTGCGTACAATATCAGGTCATAGTGCTCACACTACATCCTGATGCTCTACAGACTCAGGACAGTGCAGTGTGACGTCCGGAGAAGATCAAGCAGGGAGAGGTGAGTGCCAACAGCTCTTTCCTCCTTGTGACCTCTACATACTAGTGAGCACTTCCGTGATGAAAGCTCTCACTAGTATTTGCTTTATAAGATGCACTGACATTTTCCCCAAACTTTTATGGGAAAGAAAGTGAATGTTATAAAGCACAAAATGCAGTATATCTTCTATGGCTCCAAAGTAAAAAAAAGTCCTAAACGTTCTACAGGGTGGGCCATTTATATGGATACACCTTAATAAAATGGGAATGGTTGGTGATATTAACTTCCTGTTTGTGGCACATTAGTATATGTGAGGGGGGAAATTTTTCAAGATGGGTGGTGACCATGGCGGCCATTTTGAAGTTGGCCATTTTGAATCCAACTTTTGTTTTTTCAATAGGAAGAGGGTCATGTGACACATCAAACTTATTGGGAATTTCACACGAAAAACAATGGTGTACTTAGCATACAGCATGGAAGACGGTAACGGGGGCCACAACGGGAGTAACGGAGTGGCGCCCAGATATAATAGTAAGTGCAGGGAGATCCCTGGGAGCCTCTCTACATATCCTGCTACTTAGTTAATAAAGTATGGACCCATGAAAGGTCCTCTTACAGATACAGGAGGCGGGTGTGGCACCTGAGGGGTTAACTGTCGCTGATCGCAGCTCCCTGTCAGAGGTCGGCTGCCTATGTGATTCTGTCTTTTTTCAACCGTATTAACTATGCAGGATGTCAACAACTAAATATGTCAACATCTTTCCTGGAAATTCACCTGACTTAATACAATGGGTGGAATATATTTGCTGCACTAAATTAAAGCACACAAAATCAAATATTTAAGGCGATAGGAGTTTCTTGTTAATATGGATGTAGCAGGAGAAAGCATTTGATTAGGTTAACATATATCCACATCATAAATTTTCTTTATTACCAAATGCTAAAACAGGAATGAAGTCCAAGGTCAAATGGTTTATTGCGCTTAACCCACTCTAAAGAACATAACTACCTTATAACATCATCTACATATAATATCTGAAGTCAGCTATAGAAAGACTAGTCCAATGCAGGGCAACTAATTGTCCTCAGGGCTGATGTCCTTGGGGCATTTTATCAGGTTACTAGCCTTATGTTGCTGAATGGCCACAATATTTTAATAATGTTGCAAATGCATATAATGACTACAGAGAATGGCTCATTCCAAGGAAGAACTTCAATGGCACTGACCCTGTTACCACTATTGTATCTATACTCTCACCCCCTTATTCTTTCATTAGCATCGACTGATTTCAATCTTCCAATATGACATGAGACATAATAAGAATGAAGTTGTAATTACTAGTAGTGTTGAGCGCGAATATTCGCATAGCGAATATTAATCGCGAATATCGCAACTTCGATAATTCGCGAATATTGCGAATATAGTGATATATATTCGTTATATCGAATATTCGTCATTTTCTCCATCTGAACACATAATTCCTTCCTGCTTAAAATGCTTGTGGGCCAATGACTCATTGGCCCACAAGCAAGAAGCAGGGAGGAATCAAGAGTTTAGATGGTAAAAAATTACGAATATTCTAAAAAACTAATATATAGCACTATATCGAATATATTCGATAGTCATTGACGAATATTCTAAAAAACGAATATATAGCACTATATCACATATATTAGTTTTATAGAATATTCTTTCCCCCCCCCCCAATTAGTACAGTTATTGCTCTTCGGCATACTCCTCCCCGACAAGCGTCCCTGTCACCATGGGAACGCCTGGTGGTTCGAATATACCATCGGATCTGAGTTTTCACGATCTAACTCAGATCCGATGGTATATTCTAACCACCAGGTGTTCCCATGGTGATGGGGACGCTTGAAGTTAGAATATACCGCCAGGGTGCTGTGATCCGCGCAATTAACCCCTCAGGTGCGGGTTAATTGCGCTGATCACAGCGCCCTGTGTGCCCTCCCCCCCACTTCCCCAGTATTAAAATAATTGGTGGCCAGTGCGCCCCCCCCCCAGTATTAAAATAATTGGTGGCCAGTGCGCCCTAACCCCCCCTCCCCCCCAGTATTAAAATCATTGGTGGCAGTGGTCACAGGGTCCCCCTCCCCCCTGGCAGTGGCCACAGGGTCCCCCTTCCTCCCCCTTCCTCCCCCCCACGTCATTGGTGGCAGCAGGCAGTTTCACTCAGCAGCATTTACTTACCTGCGGGGCTCTCCTCCTTCTGAGAACTCACAGGTCTATGCGCCGCATATGCCTTCAGCAATGCTCCGCATAGACCTGTGAGTTCTCAGAAGGAGGAGAGCCCCGCAGGTAAGTAAATGCTGCTGAGTGATTAACTAACCATGGCAGCCAGGACTTCAGTAGCGTCCTGGCTGCCATGGTAACCGATCGAAGTCCGGCCATTACGCTGGGACTCGATCGGAACTGCCTGCTGGGGACCCTGTGGCCACTGCCAGGGGGGGAGGGGACCCTGTGACCACTGCCACCAATGATTTTAATACTGGGGGGGAGGGGGGGTTAGGGCGCACTGGCCACCAATTATTTTAATACTGGGAAGGGGGGGTTAGGGCGCACTGGCCACCAATTATTTTAATACTGGGGGGAGGGGGGTTAAGGTGCACTGGCCACCAATTATTTTAAAACTGGGGGAGGGGGGTTAGGGCGCACTGGCCACCAATTATTTTAATACTGCGGAGGGGGGGTACACTGGCCACTAATTATTTTAATACTGGGGAGGTGGGGGGGGAGGGCACACAGGGCGCTGTGATCCGTGCAATTAACCCGCACCGGAGGGGTTAATTGCGTGGATCACAGCGCCCTGGCGGTATATTCTAACTTCAAGCATCCCCATCACCTTGGGAACGCCCGGTGGTTAGAATATACCATCGGATCTGAGTTAGATTGTGAAAACTCAGATCCGATGGTATATTCTAACCACCAGGCGTTCCCATGGTGACGGGGACGCTTGTCGGGGAGGAGTATGCTGAAGGGCAATAACTATACTAATTGGGGGGGAAAAAGAATATTCTAAAAAACGAATATATGTGATATAGTTCTATATATTTGTTTTTTTTAGAATATTCGTCATATTGTAAGACAAGAATATTTAGCAACATAGCGAATGTTTAATTAAATCGCATATTATTCGTGATAAATAGCATAATGACGAATATTCGATTTCAACGAATATAAGACGAATATTCAATCGAATATTCGCGAAATATCGTGAAATTGAATATGGCACCTCCCGCTCATCACTAATTACTAGCACAAGACCAGGTTAAAATTCCCAGCACTTCCCATCAGGCAGTGTTGGACTAGCATTAGAGGGGACCGTCACAGAAACTGATTGTGAGGGGTCACACAAAACATGGTCACAGGATCCTGTGGTATTCTGGTGGGCAAGACTGACCCTTCCAACAGGATTCAGATAGACTACAATGTTACCTAGTTATACCTTGCAGCAAGCAAGTTGGCTTAAAAAAATTTCACTACTATTTCTGAGATGTGGCCAATATGTCATTAGAATTATTTATTACAGGCTGATCCACCTCTGCTTGTTTTTTCCTTATATATGAAGTTCTGTAAAAACGATTCCTATTCCAAAGTATTTTTGGATGTCTACTGACAATAGCACCAATGAACTCATGGGGCCAGATTTATCATGACTCTGACAGCTCACTCCACTTTAACATATGGCTAAAGTCAGTTTTAGCCAAGTCAGATTTATGATCGGCCCTTTAAGACTGTAATAAATGTGGTTTGACGGTAGAAGTTTATCCGTCAGTAAGCAGCTTTACAAAAGTCGCACATCTTTACGAAAAAGTCGCATGTTCTATTAAAAAGTCGCATAAGATAAGCATGGTCCTCACTGGAGTGAAATTGCGACTTTTTTGCGACTTTCTTGCGACTTTTTTAAATAGTCCCAATAGTAAATCTGTCTAGAGATTCATTTACATAAGAAAACACGCCCACTTTCAGAAAACTGGCGAGCATAGTGCAGAGCAGAAAAAAGACGCAAATTTGTGCGCAGTTTTAGCCTTTGGGACTTTTTTGGGGACTTTTTCACTCCATTATTCTGACCTGAGCTAATGATAAATCTGGCCCTTGGTCTTTACAATAAGTTCATGTGTGGTCCCCTGCTTCCACTTAGGGAACTCA
The DNA here is from genome assembly GCF_905171765.1 of Bufo bufo. Lineage (NCBI taxonomy): Eukaryota > Metazoa > Chordata > Amphibia > Anura > Bufonidae > Bufo > Bufo bufo. Next base: position 436,938,026 of record NC_053389.1, on the reverse strand, counting down.
ATCCAACACTTCCAGATTTTGGCTGCTGGCCAAAATCTAATGATATATTGTTATGCGTTGTAAAGTGCTAAGTAAACACATGATATTGGGTGGATATCACTGGCATGCACAAATTTAATACAGTACTCAAATGTTCGGGAGACACCAAGGTCTTTATGTAAAAATTAAAAAATGGGAAACAAAAGATAATAACAGCAGTACATAGAGGTTCAGATAACAGCCTCTTATCATACACTTTACTATGATAACTACCCACCTCTCATCAGTAAGTTGAGACAGATTCTAGGAGATTAGAGACCCTACCACATATCCTAGATTTGAAGAGTTAAGTCACTTAAAATGTCCCTTTTACATTTTTTTTTTCAGTGCTCTTCCGGACCCCCTTTAAGACCTATTGTCTCAGCTACCCCCATGCTAGAGGCCTCATATCCACTATATACGCTGACCTTAACTATAACCCTTATAGAACACAACTCTTATATGTCTCCAAATGGGAAGCAGGCCTAGGCTCTACACTCTCTAATACGGAAGCAAATCTGGGAGTCTACACATACAAGTGTCCAGAATATACTAATACTTGAAACATCTTATAAAGTGCTACACTGTGAGTACTTGGTCCCCTCCCATATAGCCCACACAGTACAGCCCTGCCCCCCCCATATGTTTTAGGGGTTGCTCTTCTATAGGTGATGTATCACACATCTGGTGGGACTGTCCCAGAGTGAAGAGGATTTGGATATGAGTTTACAACCTCATCCACTCAGTGACTGGATATAATTCCCCCACATCCACGATGATGTATAAGCTTTTTATTTTTAGCTACTAAATAGTCTATAGCGGAGGCTTGGAAAAAGCCATCCTTGCATTTTTCTGTGGTCAAGTGCAGACTGGATTTCTACATGATCAACGAGACATTAACTTTCATTACCACAGATTGTCATGACCGGTTCTTGGAGATTTGGACTCCTTGGTCAGACTATTATTTCATGGATTGTTCCTACAGATCCCATCTCTCTATTTGAGATAATTTCTCTTGGGCTCGTGTGACTTCCAGTCTAAGTTCATCCGCTCGCTTTTCTCAGTGTTACGCCAGGAGCCTACAGTTTCGACCTTATTAATCAACAACCACACGCTAGAGAGTATACCTGAAGTTTACCATCCTGTAAGATTCCTCCCCAACCACCCTTCCTTTTTTCCCTAGTAAGTCACTGGTCTGTCTCCCCTGTTTTGTATGTTTGTTTTTCAAGTTTCTAGGCCTAACACTTGACCTGTTGGTAGTAATGGCCATTTTTTTTTTGTGTACCCTAAAACACATCTTTTTAATCAGGTCTATAATATTCTTTAAGCCATTAAGGACCCAGCCAGTCTTTTTTTGTTGGACAAGTTGTATTTAATTCACTATTCCCTGAATTTAAAAAAAACACATTTACTTCATGGTTTTTTTACTTTTTTTTAATGCCATTTACTATACACTAAACCAGGCATCCTCAAACTGCGGCCCTCCAGCTGTTGCAAAACTACAACTCCCACAATGCCCTGCTGTAGGCTGATACCTGTAGGCTGTTCGGGCATGCTGGGTGTTGTAGTTTTGCAACAGCTGGAGGGCCACAGTTTGAGGATGCCTGAACTAAACATTAAGAGACGAGATTATTCTGCTGGTCAGTAGAATTATGGCAATACCAGATTTATAAAGTTTTTATTATGTTTTAAAAATGTTCATTGCATCACCATGTTCTAACGCCCATAACTTTATTTGTGTTTTTGTCTACAGAGCTGAGTGAGGGATTGTGTTTTTTTTTTTGTGGGATAAGCTCTAGCTTTTATTGGTCCTAATTTGGGGTACATATGACTTTTTGATCACCTTTTATTCAATTTTTATGGGAGGAGCAAGGTAACTTAAAATGGCAAATCGAGGATTTTCTTTCTTTTTTTCGTTATAGTATTCATTATTCAGAAAAAGTATTCATCATTTTCAGACGCAGCAATAACATTTTTTTTTTTATATTTAAAAAAAAAAATTGAATTGTTCATATTTTTATTGGTTAGTTTTTTTACTTTACTTTACTACATGGTATCTGATTGGAGGGCAGAGGGAGCTCCCTCCCTATGTCTAACAACTCAGATGCTGTGGTTACTATTGACTGCAGCATCTGAGATCTTAATGACTGGGATTGGAGTTGTCAGTATTACAAAGCCTGTAATGCTGCGTAAGGAGCGGGATCACCATTACGTCAGGGATTGTGAAGAGGTTAACCTACCTCTTCTGTGTTTATCTTCCCTATTCTAGAGGCCCCTTTACACGGAGCAATAATTGGAAAGACATATTCCTAGAAATGCTGGTTTCCGATACTTTCGATGAGAAAATCCTGATGCAGTCACCTAAATCATTATTTCTAGGTAGCAAATCCTGCTATCTAAACAGTGATCTGCCTCCCAGAAACAATGATTCTCTACAAAGATGAGTGATCCCAGTAGCGATCCCTATCCTCATACAGCAGAGATGATTGTTATATGTAAATGCAGCTCTTACCGCCTCTCAAGAGCAAGTTGTTATAAGGAGCGAATGGATTGTTCCTGATAATTGCCTGCTGTGTGGGCCATATTAAAGGGGCCAACAGTGAGCCCTACACTCTGCGCATATATAGACACTGGCAGGTGACTGGCTCATGCAGCTTTATATGTACTACACTATTTAGTATAAAAGATGGCTTAACAAGTACTTTTATCTCTTGTTTCAACTCATGGATTGTAAGCTCTGGCGAGCTGGGCCGTCGCAGCTATTGTTTGAATTGGTAATTAGTTTATTTGAGGCATTTATTTTCTGTACCCTTTGATTGCAAAATGCTGCAGAATATGTTGCCGGCATATAAAGATCATTATTATATGCTTTAGAAACACTGTTTCATTTCTGGCAAATTATTCTATTATTTATTGCAAACAGCCTTCACTTGCTAATGATTCCTTCCTACAGGACATAATGTATCTTATATCTTATCACTGAGCAGCCAACATTTACGCTATTACATCATCCCCCTACAACTTTTCCATATCCAGGACTTTATCAACATCAGCACACTGATCAATAGGGCAGCGTGAACATCAATAGGTCTTCTGGGTGTATTTAGAGAAGACTTTTCATTAATCACAGCACTGGCATGCCTTTTTTTCATATTACAAACTGGACTCAGCGGCAGACAAGAACTCAGACCATTCAGTTGACCAGTATTTGTGGAAAAGTGATATCAGTCTCTGATCTACTCAGACATGAATTTTTTTTATGTCAGCCACAAATGAGGCTACATTCACACGTCCGTGGTGTGTTGCGGACCTGCAAATTGCGGGTCCGCAACACACCAGCCCGTCAACCCCATAGAAATGCCTATTCTTGTCCGCAAGCTGCGGACAAGAATAGGACATGCTCTATCTTTTTGCGGAGCTGCGGACCCATTAGCAATGGAGTCTATGAGAAATGTACTAGTTTCCCATGGAGCCCTGCTACAGACAAGCAGTCTCCTGTCATTCTCTAGGCTGGTAATAAACGTGCTCAGATGCCATGGTCAGGTTTGGTCACGGCATCTGAAGTGTTACATCTCCAGCATTATCGCGGGTTGTGTAGAGGAGCCGCAGATGTCTGCTGATCTACACTAAGCCTTCATAACCCAATAATAAAATACTTTGTTTCTATGTTGTATGGTCAATCAAATGCATATGGTCACTAAAATACTTCCTTTACCAAACGTAAGTTCCAGGCTTTTCTAGGGTATCGTGTCAATAAAGTATATATATGACGAGAGAACAAAAAAGCAGAGTCAAATAGAAGGAGAAATCACTGGTATATTCATAAAACTTTTAAGGAAGATGTATGCAAGTGTTAAAGGGGTTGTCTCAAGAACACAACTTCTTTCCCATGCTCTGTTAAGGGTACTTTCACACTTGCGGCAGGACGGATCCGACAGGCTGTTCACCATGTCGGATCCGTCCTTCCGCTATTTCACCGTGCCGCCGGACCGTCGCTCCGTCCCCATTGACTATAACGGGGACGGGGGCGGAGCTCCGGCGCAGCACGGCGGTGCACGGCGAGAGCCGCCGGACTAAAAAGTCAGACATGCAGGACTTTTAGTCCGGCGGCTTTTTACCGTGCACCGCCGTGCTGCGCCGGAGCTCCGCCCCTGTCCCCATTATAGTAAATGGGGACGGAGCGGCGGCACGGCGAAATAGTGGAAGGACGGATCCGACATGGTGAACCACCTGTCGGATCCGTCCTGCCGCAAGTGTGAAAGTAGCCTAAGCCATATGGATTTTATAGAAATAAACGGAATGGACATACGGATATGGACCACACACTGAGTGCTCTCTGCATTTTTTGCAGACCCATTGAAATAAATGTGTCCACATCATATCCGAAAAAAATGCGGATCGGGTGCGGACCAAAATTCCGGTCATGTAAATGGAGCTTTAATCATCATGGAATATCTAGAAGGGAAGAAAACTCATAAACTGACTTGTCACAATAGTGACATCCTACTACATTACCATGCTGGAATTCAGTGAGCTCTTAGAACAACCCATTCTTTCACAGATGTTTGTAGAGACACACTGCATCACTAGGTGCTGGATTTTATACACCTGTGGTAATGGAACTCAATGAAACACATGAATTCAATGATTAAGAGGCTTTTCGCAATACTTTTCTCCATATAGTGTATTTTGCATGATTCCTCCACTTTTTAAAGTCAGTTTTGCACAATGCTTGATGTTGCTCCACTATCCATCCCACCCTTTTTACTGGAGTAAAAATGACACAATTTTTACATTTTTAAAAAGCCAGTGATAAAACTGTTTTAAAAAATCTACCGTAGTATTTGCCACTAGTTCTTTCAATTCTGCTATCCTGAGCAGATCTTAAATCTACATCCTCAATTCTGAGCTCCTTCTTCCTTCTGCAGTTGGTACCATGGAGACCGATCCTCGTTCCATGACATCATGGAATATTGTGTTATTAGGACATGAACTTTGGGGCCAGTACGACTGCCATTAACACAAGGTGACAGTGTGATTATACAGACAATGTATCTCACAGAAGTCAAATATGATGGATTTAAAATTGAATCAAGTCTAGTTGGCTTGATTTATTTGTTCATTAACTCTAAAAGTTGCTATTAACTCATGTCTCCAGATGTGACTAAAATGCATAAAAATATTTTCTGTCGCAAGGCAGAAGTCTATTTAACCCATGGCATGAATGATTCGTGGTATAGTATTACTACACAGTTGAGTCACAATATTATGACCACCAGCTAACACCCAGAGTAACTGCCATGTGCAGCATGGGCAGCAGCTAGATAGGCTGGGATCTGGAGCCATGCTGACTGCAGTGCATCCCATAGCTACTGTAGAGTGCTTGGGGGATGATCCATAGTATAACGCTTGTAAATAGGCTTAGACACGGACAGTGAGCCCTGACCCGGAACCCAGCCTACTTTCCCTACCTACATGCAATTCAATTCCTAGCTAGCAAGACTGCAACTGGTCGATGGATAGTTGTCCGAAAATGGGTCAGAACCCAGCGGACAATGCAGTACAAAAGCGAGATACAGAGAGTAGTCAAAAGACAAGCCGAGATCAAATACCAGGCAGGATGCACAGTACAAATCACGTGAGACAGAAAGTGGTCTGTCACAGTGTGGTTCACTGTGACAGTTGTGGCCATGTAGGCTGGCTGCATGCCCTCTCGCGTACTGGCTGCGGGCTGTCACCTGTGTATGCTGGTTGCTTGGGGCTGCGTACTGGCTGTGGTGTCTTGTGTGAACCATGCCTGTGTATGTGTGTACTCCCTGTGTCTGCATCTCACTGCAGCTCTTGTCACTGTTGCTGTGTAGGCTGGCTTCACGCTCTCTTGCATACTGGCTGCAGGCTGACACCTGTGTATGCTGGTTGCTTGGGACTGCGTGCTGGCTGCGGTGTTGTGTGTGAATTGTGGCTTCCCGTGTCTGCATTTCTTTGGTTCTTGTCTCTGGTACCATGCAGGCTGGCTGCATGCGCTTTGAGTACTGGCGGTGGGTGTGCCCATGCATGCTGGTTCTGTGATGTGTTGTGGCTGCAGTCTTGAGTTTGAATTGGGTCTGAGTATGGATGTATTTGTTTGTATCACAGTACAGTTCTGTCACTCCTTGTTGTGTAGGCTGGCTGCCTGTAACCTGGCTACAGTTTCCCTGTGTATACTGGTTGTCATTCGGGTGTGCTGGCTGCATCATTCTGTGACTGGTGTGAACTGTCACTTGTGATTGTGTGTTCTGTGGTTCTGGTAATGCTGGTTCTGATGGGGTTATCTTTCCCTGGTCTGTTCCTGGGTGTGGCCTATCAGGTGCCCTGGTTATTGCAGCTATATCTGCAGCGGGCTAAACCAATGCTAGGGGTCTCTTCTGACGAGTGGAAAATGGCCTTTAATACTCCTTAGGGTTATTATGAATATTTGGTTATGCCATTTGGTATAAGTAACGCTTCGGCAGTTTTCCAAAATTTTGTTAATTACATTTTTAGACAATTTATTGGATAATTCGTGATTGTTTACTTGGATGATATTTAGATTTATTCACCTGACTGGGATTCTCACGTTATTCACACTAGACAGGTACTGGAGGTTCTTCGGGAGAACTTATTATTGGCTACAAACAAGAAGTGTATATTTGGAGTGCAGGAAATTTCATTTTTGGGATATATCCTCACACCCCAATCCTTTAAGATGGATCCGGGGAAGGTGCAGGCTAATTTGAAATGGGTAAGACCCTCCTCTCTTAAAGCATTACAACGCTTTCTGGGGTTTTCTAATTATTATCGGAAATTTGTTAAAGATTTTTCTCTTATTGTTAAGCCTCTCACTGACCTAACCAAGAAGGGGGCGGATCTTGTGAATTGGTCGTCAGAGGCCACAGAGGCTTTTGAAACACTCAAGAGGTGTTTTGTTAACACCCCAGTATTAGTCCAACTAGACCAAGAAAGGCCTTTTGTGGTTGAAGTTGATGCCTCCGAGGATGGAGTAGGGGCAGTACTCTCCCAGGGGTCATTAACTCTCACTAATCTGAGACCTTGTGCGTTCTTTTCTCGTAAGTTCTCTTCTATGGAGAGAAATTATGACATTGGTAATCGAGAGTTACTTGCTATTAAATGGGTCTTTAAGGAATGGCATCATTTTTGGAGGTGGCTCAACATCGTGTTACGGTGCTTACTGATCATAAGAATTTAATGTTTTTGGAATCTGCAAAATGTTTGAATCCCAGACAGGCTAGGTGGGCATTATTCTTTACACGCTTTAACTTTTGCATTACTTACAGGCCAGGAAGTAAAAATGTCTAAGCGGATGCCCTATCCCAGAGTTTTTGTGCCTTTCATTCTCCTGATACTTCTGCAGAACCTATTTTGCCGGCAGGTATCATTGTGGCTTCGGTCTCCTCCGATTTGACGACTGAAATTACTGCGGAACAACACTTGGAAATCTCCTAAAGATAAGTTGTTTTTCCCTGGTCATTTGCGTCTCTGACTGCTAGGTGAGTGCCACAATTCTGTTTTTAGTGGGCATCTGGGCATTAATGCCACAAAGGAACTAGTTTCCAGGTTTTACCGTTGGCCCACCTTGTCTAGAGATATTCAGTCATATGTATCCTCTTGTGAGGTTTGTGCCAGGTCCAAAACTCCTTCTTCCCGTCTGGTGGGTGAGTTGCAACCACTGCCCATTCCTAGTAGATATTGGTCTCATATTTCTATGGATTTTATTACTGACCTACCGGTTTTGGAGTGTAAGTGGGTTGTATGGGTAATCGTTGACAGGTTTAGCAAAATGGTTCATTTCATCCCTCTGTCAAAAATGCCCAATGCTTTGGCTTCCCTTTTCGTGGATCATGTAATACGTCTACATGGAATTCCAGAGAATATAGTTTCGGATAGAAGCGTTCAATTCGTCTCAAAATTTTGGAGGGATTTTTGTCATAAATTTAACATCTGTCTGTCTTTTTCTTCGGCCTTTCACCCGGCAATCAACGGTCAAACTGAACATTTAAACCAGTCTCTGGAACAGTATTTGAGGTGTTACGTCTCCGACAACCAACAGCTGTGGGTGAAACATTTGCCTTTGGTGGAATTCGCCATTAATAATCTGGTGAACTCGTCTATTGGTATTTCTCCCTTCTTTTGCAATCTTGGATTTCATCCGCGATTTAGTTCTTTGTCGCCGTCTTTCTCTCAGGTGCCTGAAGCTGAATTAGGAGTTAAGGAACTGTGCACAGTCTGGGCCCAGGTTCAGTTGGACCTGAAAAAAGTCCAGGAGGTTCAAAAGGTTAAGGGTCCATTCACACGTCCGTGGTGTGTTGCAGAGCCGCAAATTGCGGATCCGCAACACACCCGGCCGGCACCCACTATAGAAATGCCTATCCTTTGCGGAGCTGTGGACCGGAAGATCGGGGCCGCAAAATTGCGGAACGGATGTGGGCCCATTTGCGGACTCGAGGGGTAGATTTTGGGTTGGGAGACAAGGTGTCATTAGCCACCAAAAATTTGTGTCTGAAGGTACCTTCGGGTAAATTGGTACCTCGATTTATTGGCCCTTATGAGATCATTGACATCATTAATCCTGTGTCTTTTAGGTTACCTGACTCCTTTCGCATTTATAATGTTTTTTTACAAAGCTTTACTCAAAAAGTATTTGTTACCTGTATCTCCGCCACAGGAATCCCCGCCGCCAGTAGAAGTTGCCGGTCAACCAGAATATGAGGTCTCTAGAATCCTTGATGTTAGGAAAGTTCGTAATTCTTTGCAATATTAAGTTCACTGGAATGGTATTGGTCCGGATGAGAGGTCTTGGGTTCCAGCGAATAAAATGCATGCTACAAGGTTGGTGAAGAAATTACATTTAGCGCACCCAGAAAAACTAACTCCAGTGATATTGGGTCAGGTGGCCCCTCGTGGAAGGGGGGGGTACTGTAACGAGGAGCCGGCAACGCGCTCTCCCTCTGCAGCGCCGCCGGCATCCCGCTCATGAGGAGGAGCGAAGACGTGGCTGGCGTCCGCGTCTGCATGGTGACAAGAGGGTGGGGAGGACCCGGGCGCGCACGTCTCCTCAGTGAGGCCGGCGTCCTCCATCTCCTAGACAATGAGCAGGTGGGGAACTGAGCGCCGATGTTAATGAGGCGGCGCTCAGGTGTACTGAGATGCTGGACATGGGTCATGTAACACTGGCCAAGTCATGTGACCCATCAAGAGGATCTATTTAAGCAGGTAACCTGCTGGCCACAGGTTGCCTGTGATTGGACTTACTACCTCACTAGCGTATCCTGCATATGCGACTTCTGTTTGTTTTATCTCGGCTTGTATTTGACTCTGACCTGGTGTTACCCCTTGTACTGACGCGACCTCTTGGCTACTGACCCCGGCTTGTATTTGACTCTGACCTGGTGTCACCCCTGGTACTGACGGGATCTCCTGGCTCTTGACCTCGGCTAGTACTCTTGATATTGTTATTCCCCTTGTGCTTGTGTTACCTCCTGAACCTTGTCCTCGGACCCCTTGCTTCTATTGCTGTTCTGTACCGGCCTGGGAAGCTCTTGCTTCTGTGTGTTCTGTCTTCTTTATTGTTTTCCTTTCTTTAGCCCCCTGAACGTATGTAAGCTAGGGACTGCCGTCCAGTTGTACCCCGTCGGTTAGGACGGACCGTGCAAGTGGGTAGGGATAGGGGTGTGGGTGGAGATAGGGCTACTCTTATTCCTACTGTACGGATTTGCTCTGTTAGGCAGGGTAAGCGGACGCAGTAGAGAGGCAAAAAACAATTTGGAAAGCAAAACTTCAGTGTTTATTCACACATGAGGTATAGCGCAAAACGCAAGTCACTTTGCAGTCTTGGTGTTTGTTCACACACACGAAAATTTCATAAAGCAAGAAAGTCACCTTATCTCCTGGGTGTTAGTTCACACCCTGCTTGCAGTTCTGCCTCGTCAAGTCCATAAGCAGGCTTTAGGAGGCCTGTTTCCCCTACACCCGGGTCTCAAGCCCTCCAACTCGGCACAAGCCTCAGATCCTAACGCAGAGATCCCCTCTGCTGATCCCAGCTGTCTTTTAAAGGCAGCTAGGTGTTGTCAAAACCCCAGACCAGCACCTGAGATCCAGTCTGGTGTTTGACCTCACCTGGCCGCCAATCAGTCCAGCAGCACACACTGGGAGGAAAATACCTGTTCACTGTGTCACACTACCTATTTGTGACACTACCATTGTGGCTTGTGGCAAATCGTTTTCAATTGCTAAAGGTTATGTCCTACATTGGGGCATTGAAATCTAGGATCTAGGAAGCATCTTTGCTCATTGGTAAGAACAAGGAGCATGGTTTGTGTCACATGTACTGCTGATGTCAGGACAAATCTCACTGCCCTAAGACATGATGAGACAGCAGACACATGACAAAGCAGGAAGTAGCATTCAAGCATGGGGGATAAGAGAAAACTGCAAATTAGGTAAATTAAAAAAAATAACTATCCAAGGAGGAATGGTAGCAATGGAATTGATGAAAATAAACTTGAAAAGTAGTGAAAAGTAGTTTATGACACAATCCCTATAACAGAAGAAGAAAATGACACATTATTTGTACAATTTGGCATAAATAATTTACATGATTTCAACATAAGATTCTGACAATAATACATGTAGTAATGGCTTAGAAAATATTCCATCATTTGCTTCGACCATTAAAGAAATCTTTGCTGTGGTTCCAACAAGTAAACAGGACTAATTAGTGAAGACGTTACTTGATGTAATAATAATGGGAATTGTCAATCTCAGTTTATTTTATTGCCTTTTTACAGGAAAATATTTGCAGATTAACAAGATTGCATGCTTTAAGTATAAGAATCTTGCTTCGGGTAAGACTGACTGAGCTGCTAATGAGGATCCTCTCCGAATATTCAAATGCTTCTCTGATCTGGCTGGAAAACACTATATTGATACCCTCAGAAGTACTTTGGATAAAGTAGTGCCCCCTACACTCCCAACGGAGATGAAAGTAACCCTGGCACACACCTCAAACTTGCTTTCTCCAGCAGTGCTGAACGCCCATGGAGAAAATCTTGTATACCAAAAGATTTCCTCCATTACAAATTTATGCTGAGAACTTATAACTCTGCCCTTCACCATATCAAAAAGACCTACACTAAACAAAAATATAAATGCAACACTTGCGGTTTTGCTCTCATTTTGCATGAGCTGAACTCAAAGATCTGAAACATTTTCTACATACACAAAAGACTCATTACTCTCAAATATTGTTCATAAATCTGTGTTAGGCCTCTTTCACACTTGCGTTGTCCGGATCCGTCGTGTACTCCATTTGCCGGAAGTGCCCGCCGGATCCGTAACACCGCAAGTGAACTGAAAGCATTTGAAGACTGATCCGTCTTCAAAATGCGTTCAGTGTTACTATGGCAGCCAGGACGCTATTAAAGTCCTGGTTGCCATAGTAGTAGTGGGGAGCAGGGGAGCAGTATACTTACCGTCCGTGCGGCTCCCGGGGCGCTCCAGAATGACGTCAGAGCGCCCCATGCACATGGATGACGTGATCCATGCGATCACGTCATCCATGCGTGTGGGACGCCCTGACGTCACTCTGAAGCGCCCCGGGAGCCGCACGGACGGTAAGTATACTGCTCCCCCGCTCCCCACTACACTTTACCATGGCAAACAGGACTTTAGCATCCTGGCAGCCATGGTAACCATTCAGAAAAAGCTAAACGTCGGATCCGGTAATGCGCCGAAACGACGTTTAGCTTAAGGCCGGATCCGGATTAATGCCTTTCAATGGGCATTAATTCCGGATCCGGCCTTGCGGCAAGTGTTCAGGATTTTTGGCTGGAGCAAAAATTGCAGCATGCTGCAGTATTTTCTCCGGCCAAAAAACTTTCCGGTCCTGAACTGAAGACATCCTGATGCATCCTGAACGGATTTCTCTCCATTCAGAATGCATGGGGATAATCCTGATCAGGATTTTTCCGGCATAGAGCCCCGACGACGGAACTCTATGCCGGAAAAGAACAACGCAAGTGTGAAAGAGCCCTTAGTGAGCACTTCTCCTTTGCCGAGATAATCTATCCCACCTCACAGGTGTGGCATATCAAGGTCCTCATTAGACAGCATGAATATTGCGCAGGTGTGCCTTAGCCAGCCCACAATAAAAACACTCTGAAATGTGCACAGTTTTGCCTTACTGGGGGGTGGGGCAGAAAACCAGTCAGTATCTGGTGTGGCCACCATTTGCCTCACTCAGTGCAACACATCTTCGTCGCATAGAGTTGATCAGGTTGTTGATTGTGGCCTGTGGAATGTTGGTCCACTCCTCTTCAATAGCTGTGCGAAGTGGCAAAATATTGGCAGGAACTGGAACACGCTGTCGTATACGCCGATCCAGAGCATCCCAAACATGCTCAATGGGTGACATGTCCGGTGAGTATGCTGGCCATGCAAGAACTGGGATGTTTTCAGCTTCCAGGAATTGTGTAGAGATCCTTGCAATATGGGGCTGTGCATTATCATGCTGCAACATGAGGTGATGGTTGTGGATGAATGGCACAACAATGGGCCTCAAGATCTCGTCGCAGTATCTCTGTGCATTCAAAATGCCATCAATAAAATGCACCTGTGGTCGTTGTCCATAACATACGCCTGCCCATACCATAACCCCCCCGCCACCATGGGCCAATCGATCCACAACGTTGACGTCAGCAAACCGCTCACCCACACAATGCCACACACGCTGTCTGCAATCTGCCCTGAACAGTGAAAACCGGGACTCATTCGTGAACAGAACGCCTCTCCAATGTGCCAGACGCCTTCGAATGTGAGCATTTGCCCACTCAAGTCGGTTAAGACGACGAACTGCAGTCAGGTCCAGACCCCGATGAGGACGACGAGCATGCCGATGAGCTTCCTTGAGACTGTTTCTGACAGTTTGTGCAGAAATTCTTTGGTTATGCAAATCTACTGTTGCTGCAGCTGTCAGGGTGGCTGGTCTCAGATGATCATGGAGGTGAACATGCTGGATGTGGAGGTCCTGGGCTGGTGTGGTTACATGTGGTCTGCGGTTGTGAGGCTGGTTGGATGTACTGCCAAATTCTCTGAAACGCCTTTGGAGACGGCTTATGGTAGAGAAATGAACATTCATTGCACGGGCAACAGCTCTGGTAGACATTCCTGCAGTCAGCATGCCAATTGCACGCTCCCTCAAACATTGCGACATCTGTGGCATTGTGCTGTGTGATCAAACTGCACATTTCAGAGTGGTCTTTTATTGTGGGCAGTCTAAGGCACACCTGTGCAATATTCATGCTGTCTAATCAGCACCTTGATATGCCACACCTGTGAGGTAAGATGGATTATCTCGGCAAAGGAGAAGTGCTCACTAACACAGATTTAGACAGATTTGTGAACAATATGTGAGAGTAATGGGTCTTTTGTGTATGCAGAAAATGTTTCAGATCTTTGAGTTCAGCTCATGCAAAATGGGAGCAAAACCAAAAGTGTTGCGTTTATATTTTTGTTCAGTGTACTTCACGATCCAGATCTCCTCACTGTCCAATGATCCCCAAAAAATCTTTGACACTATTTACTCCTTCCTTAATACAAAAGTTCAGACGCCTATTACAGACCTCTGTGCTGAGAATCTGACCACCTAATTCAAAGAGAAAATTAGATAACATCTAGCATTACATTATCTCCCAGTCTCGGTGCATCATTGATCCTCTTCCCTACCGCACCTCTCTGGTTCACTTTCTACATTTGATCCAGTCACAGAAGAAGTCTTCAAGATCCTTTCTTCATCTCACCCTAACACCTGCATTAGAGATTATATTCCCTAACACCTCCTCCAGTCTTTATCCCTGACTGTCACTACTTACCTAACAAAAAATTTCAACTTGTCTCTCTTTTCTGGTATCTTCCCCTCCTCTTTTAAACATTTGGTCATAACCCCATTACTAAAGAAACCATCTCTTGACCCATCCCAACTACAGACCTGTTTCTAATCTCACCTACAGGTCTAGTGGCCTGAGGCCTAAGAGAATGAACGTGGGTGCCCTGTTGTCAACTGCTGCTGTCTGACTCTTCTGTCAGGGGACTCCACTCAATTAAGTGGTGGTCAAGACTGCCACTGCTCTCACCCACACAGCTCTCCATAGTGCTGCACCACCCTATATCTCCTCCCTCATTTCTGTCTACCACCCTACTCGTGCTCTTTGTTCTGCCAATGATTTACTACTAACATCCATCATAATCTGAACCTCCTCCTCCTGTCTTTAAGACTTTTCTCGAGCTGCACCAGTTCTCTGAATTGCAATACCCCAAGAAATTAGGTTAATTCCAACATCCACAGTTTAAGGCCCTTTCTAGAAACTAGTGTTGATCGAGCACCAAAGTGCTCGGGTGCTTGGGTGCTCGAGTAGAACACCTCGGGATGCTCAGGTGCTCTACCGAGCACAATGGAAGTCAATGGGAGAACCCAAGCATTAAACCAGGCACCCTCTGCTCTGAAGAGGGGAGGGTGTCTGGTTCACATGAAAAGATCAGAAATTGATGGAAACACCATTGAAATGGTTCGGGAACAGCATGGGGAAGATGTCTGGATGCATCTTGGACTCCCAGGTTGCTGCTGGGAACGATGTTATCCGAGCAGTACGCCAATTTTACAGACTGACAATAATATGCACAAAACCGAAGATAAAATCGAATTTTGAGGAAAAATTGCTAGGAAACATTCTTTCCTGTATATTTACTTGTATATAAAGTGCAAGTGCTGCCATTAATTACAAGAAAGAGGCACTCCGATACAACCTGTATATCACATAAAGGAGGGCCTCATTCACATTGTGGTACAATTGTTCAGGTAGTGGGACTCCTACACTCATAAAGAATATGCACTAAGTGAAAGGACTGCCAAAAATTACAAGGAACCGGCACTCCAATACACCCTTTATTATACATAAAGGAGGGAATCATACACACCCTTGAAAAATTATGATTGATGGCCTGCTGGTGACCCTCAAAAACCTTAGGAGCAAGGGCCTGCTGGTGACCCTCTACAACATTATGGGCGAGGGCCTGCTGCTGATCTGACCATCTAAAACATTAGGGGTGAGGGTCTGCTGCTGAGCTTACTCTCTAAAACATTAGGGGCGAGGGCCTGATGCTGAGCTGACCATCTAAAACATTAGGGGCGAGGGCCTGCTTCTGAGCTGACCATGGAAAAAATTATGGGCGAGGGCCTGTGTAACACCCCAGAGTTGTGTTGCGAAACGCTTTTACCCCGCTACAATCTGCTAAGAGCATTAACTTTGTCATCTAATGTAATTTTACATAACATCCTCACAAATGTGCATTCTAAGCCTTGTAAATATATATTGTTGTCATTCTTCATGTTCACCAGCAGGTGGCAGCAATGTGTTAGCAGGGACTTAGTGTTTCTGAGCTGGAATAGTACATTCCAGTTCAGCTCCCCCCTCTATGAGCAGAAGTGGGCTGCGCCCACATCCTGCCTCATGGGGAGAGAAGGAAGTTAATTGATCATCATCCCCAGCCTGAGCCTTGCAGCCTCAGCTGGAAGAAGCAAGCAGACCACTCCAGAACTCCAGGAAGAAGCATACCATGTGAAGATAGCTGTGAGTAGAGACCAGAGACCCTGGAGAAGCCATATTCCTCCTCAGCTAGTCAGTCCCCACACAGCAGAAGATAGTAAGCACAGAAGCCAAATTCCTGCCACATTACAGAGCTAACAAAGCAGACATCCTTTTCCTGCAAAGCTCCAGGTACATGATAGAGCAGACATTGCCAATACCTGCTGGGACCAAAGACTAATGCTGTACCTTGCTTGGCTGAAAACTACTACCAGTAAAGACAAGTTTGAACTTTACCAAAGGTCTGGATCTCAATTACTGCTGCAAATTCCTCTATTACTCCTACTAGCACCACACTCATTTTATTGCAAGTGAGCCAGGATCCAGGAGTCCAGCCATACCCAGGTAGGAGACACCGTTGACACCATTACTACTACCATACAGAGACATTACACCACTCTGGCATTCCCAACCTGGTACGTGAGTTCCAACACCTTAAAGGGCCCTGTGTTGGTACCCTGCGCACAGCGTCACCAACAAACTATAGACTATTATACCCATATCCTGACCCACTGCATAATTTGGCGTCCGTGTAACCGTACCACGGTCCGGCTCATTGCACCTGCTGCTGAGCTGACCATCTAAAACATTATGGGCGAGGGCCTGCTGCCGAGCTGACCATCTAAAACATTATGGGTGAGGGCTTGCTGCTGAGCTGACCATCTAAAACATTATGGGCGAGGGCCTGCTGCCGAGCTGACCATCTAAAACATTATGGATGAGGGCTTGCTGCTGAGCTGACCATCTAAAACATTATGGGCGAGGGCCTGCTGCTGAGCTGACCATCTAAAACATTAGGGGTGAGGGCCTGCTTCTGAGCTGACCCTCTAAAACATTAGGAGCGAGGGCAGCCTAATAAGCATGTTGATATGATGGAGGAGGAGGAGAAGGACGAGAAAAGGAAGATTGAACCATATACCCTTTTTTGTGGTGGAGGGGGTGCATGGGAATACAGTGTATTCAATACACCATAAAAGCCACATTTATAGTGCCTTTATGTTCAGCCGCTTTCCTCTGGTGGAGTAGAGAAGTCAGGGGCAATCCAGGCCTTGTTCATTTTGATAAGAGTCAACCTGTCAGCATTTTCAGTTGACAGACGGATGCGCTTATGCCCCCAGCAGCACTAAATACCTGCTCTGACAAAAGGCCCGCGGCAGGGCAGGCCAGCACCTCCAAGGCGTAGAGCGCCAGTTCGTGCCTCGTGTCCAGCTTGGACACCCAATAGTTTTAAGGCACAGAGGGATCATTGAGGACGCAGACACGGTCCGCTACGTACTCCTTCACCATCTTCCAAAAGTTTTCCCTCCTCGTGACAGTAGGCCGCGCATCAGGGTGGGGGTGCTGGCGGGGTGTCATAAAACTGTCCCAGGCTTTGGAGAGTGTTGCCGCCAGCGTTGTTAGCTGGAAATTTTTTAAGCAATTTTTCCACCTTCTGGTATTGCACCATTTTGCTAGTCCTCTCCACCATAGGAATGAGAGATGATAAGGTCTCTTTGTAGCGGGGGTCAAGAAGGGTGAACAACCAGTAATCTGTGCTGGCCAAAATGCGTACAACGCAAGGGTCACGGGAAAGGCAGCATAACATAAAGTCAACCATGTTTGCCAGAGTCCCATCGGACAAGACTTCGCTGTCCTTATCAGGAGGATGACTGTCAATCTCCTCATCCTCTTCCTCCTCTTCTGCCCATCCTTGCAGAACAGGTGGAATTAAACTTCTATGGGTACTACCCTCTGTAGCGGAGGCAACCGTCTCCTGCTCCTCCTCCTCATCATCATCCAATTTGCGCTGAGAAGACGAAATGAGGGTGGTCTGGCTATCACCCTGTGTACTGTCTTTCCCAATTTCCACCTCTTCCACATGCAAAGCATCCACCTTCATTGTGAGCAGCGAGCGTTTCAGTAGACACAGAAGTGGGATGGTTACGCTGATAATAGCGGCATCGCCGCTCACCATCTGTGTTGATTCCTCAAAGTTGCGTAAAACCTCACAGAGGTTAGCCATCCATGCCCACTTGTGAAGAGCGGAAGCTGACTGGAAAGGCGACGACTGTGTTGCAGCTGGTATTCCACTACTGCCCTCTGCTACTCACAAAGCCTGGCAAACATGTGGAACTCCACGTTCCACATGTTTGCCAGGCTTTGTGAGCAGCAGAGGGCAGTAGTGAAATACCAGCTGCAACACCGTCGTCGCCTTTCCAGTCAGCTTCCGCTCTTCACAAGTGGGCATGGATGCTCACGTCGCACAACAGTCGGTGAGCTGGCAATTGCAAGCGCTGCTGCAGCTTTGCCAGACCGGTGGCAGCTGTAGATGACTTTCGGAAATGGGCACACAGACGGCGCACCTTCACCAGTAGCTCAGGAAAATTGTGGTAGGTTTTGAGAAACCGCTGAACCACTAAGTTTAACACGTGGGCTAGGAATGGTATGTGTGTGAGCTTGGCGAGCTTCAAAGCCGCCACAAGTGACGGCCATTATCAGGCACAACCATGCCTGGTTATAGGTTGAGTGGCGAGAGCCGCAGCTCAGTCTGGTCCCTTATACCCTGCCACAGCTCTGCGGCGGTGTGCCGTTTGTCACCTTAGCAAATACGTTTCAGCGCGGCCTGTTGCCACTTCCTCACTGCAGTTCTACACTGCTTCCAGCTACTGACTGATGGCTGACTGGTGCTGCAAGATGACAATTCAGAGGTGGAAGTGGAGGAGGAGGTGGAGGAGGAGAAGGTGGGGTTGCAAACACTAATGTAGGTGGTGGCGGAAATCCTGATGGAAGCAGGGCACGCAATCCTTGGCATTGGAAGCAACTGTGCCATCCCAGGGTACGACTCGCTCTCAGCCTCCACAACGTTCACCCAGTGTGCCGTCAGGGAAATGTAGCGTCCCTGGCCACAAGCACTTGTCCATGTGTCAGTCGTTAAGTGGACCTTCCCAATAACTGTGTTGGTCAGGGCACGGGTGATGTTACGGGACACATGCTGGTGTAAGGTGGGGACGGCACACCGGGAAAAATAGTGGTGGCTGGGGACTGAGTGACAAGGGACGGCCACAGCCATCAGGCTGCAGAAAGTCTCTTTGTCCACAAGCCTAAATGGCAACATTTCCAGGGCCAGCAATTTGGAAAGGTGCGCATTTAGTGCTATGGCCTGTGGGTGGGTGGCTGGGTATTTGCACTTTCGTTCCAAGGCCTGGGGTATGGACATCTGTACGCTGCGCTGGGACACAGAAGTGGATGTGCTAGCTTATGGTGCTTGCGAAGGTTCAGGTGCAAGGCGGGAGGCATCCGGGCCTGCGTCTTGGATAGGGGATTGGCCAGCACTTAACTTAGGGGAAGAGGAGGCAGTGGTGTGACCCGCAGACACTGATTGTGGACACAGGCATTCGGCCTGTGAGGGGGGTCACAGTCTGGGGCCCCCAAGATGAAACATATGATACTCCAATTGGATGCATCTGTGACTACATTGAATAAGCTATAGTGATATAACATGCAGTTTGTGTGACTGGCCACTAGAGGCCCTTAGTCGGACAGCCCCCTTAGAACTAATGGAGCGAGATGTTGACAATTAATATATAAAAAGAAAAGTAATCTTATAGCTGCACCTGATTGGCTTTCTTATTGAAATAAACTGTAAAAAATAGCTTCTTATTTATTTTGTGCATTTTGTTATTTTGTTGCCATGTCCTAACTTCCTGAGAAAAGCTACAGGGGCTGGAGAAAGGAAGTGGCAGGAGGACAGAGAGTCAGCAGTTGGAGAGCAACGGATTCAGACGTGTCTGCTAAATTGTTTACCTGAGGTGTCCTGTGATCAGCCAGAGATTGAAGGCTTTATCCACAGCAAGCAAGGGACGATTGGTGAATATCTGCTGCCTGCTAAAGAGGATCTGTAGTCTTCATTTATAATCAGGAGCTGAGGAGACCAGAGACCTGCCTGCCCTGAGGCCAGCGGTGAATCATCATCAAGAAAACCAAGCTGCCATTCAAGCCTGCACTGGAGATCTCAGCCTGAAGCATTTTACACTCGGTTAGTGTGCACTTTTAATGGGACTTAAATCCTGAGCTCAGGTCCCTCCCTGCAATCAGGGTGAGGACAAGTTTTGGCACCGCTGCAGCAATTACAGCTTTACTGCGACAGCAAGTGGATCCACATCCCAGCTCTGGAGTTACAAATAGCCACGTGGAAGTTCAAGGGAGTCTTGCTGAGGTGGGGGAGTGGGCATTACCGGCATTTGGGGGGATAGTGTGGTATTTTTCTGTATTTGGCCTTTGTGAGCCACAGTGCCCCTCAGCCGAGATCCCAGGTACACAGACCCCAAATTTAGTGTTGATTCCTAGTGGCTTCGGTTCACTGTGTTTGGTTAGGAGATCCTGCCATATTTAGTGGCATTTAGGCAAAATATGAATATTTAAAGGTACAGTACCTAAATTAGGGAATTCCCGGCTGGGGTCCCACTGTGGACAATCTTGGGTTGCTAACAACCCAGAGAGGTTGTATCACCACTTCAGTACACCAGAGCATACCTCACTCAGTTTGGTCCGGCTGGATCACGGTGTCCATTATATTGTATATAGTTTTCTATTCTAAAGTCAGTAAAATTATTTTGGTTCACACAGCTCACTGTCCGTGCATTCATTCTTGTGTGGTTCACTGTATCCCAACGGACTCCCTCGGGTCCACCTCTTACAAATTGGCGTAGTCGGCAGGATACAGTGACACCCATGCAGGCGAATGCAGCGGAGGGAGCGGGTCAGCCTGCCCTACAGGCTGTAGCAGCGAGTTCAGGGGGTGGCGAGGCAGTGGCGCCCATTGCCACCCACAGGGCAGCACCGCCACAGGCCCTGATGGGACACCTCCCGACGGGTGCTCTGTTGAATCACTTAGTGAAATATGATGGGAAAAACATGTTGCTATCCGACTGGGTAGACTGGGTTAGGGGAGCCATAAAGATGTATAACCTGGCCCCTGAGATATGTTCGGAGGTTGCCATTAACGCACTAGAGGGGCGGGCTGGATGGACCATTATGGTTAGGCCCCCGGAGGAGCGTGACACGTTTGATAAAATCGTGGCCTATCTCGAAAAGGTACATGGGGGGTTGGCAGAGGTCACGACTCTACGTGCCCAATTCTTTAGCCGGACCCAAAGGGAAGATGAGGACCTACAGGACTATGCGACACCCCTGCAGGAGTTAGGGAATAACCTTAATCGTTGAGCCCCTAGGGCTCTGAGTGATCCTGGAGGTGGAGACGATCCCTTAAGGGACCATTTTGTGATAGGGATCGGGGACGAGCGGCTAAGGCAGCAAATGTCCAAATACATAATCCAGAACCCGGACAAACCATTTGTGGAAGTCTACACAGAAGCAATCGCACGGGAACTCCGAATGACTACGGGAACCTTCTCGGCTGTGTCGGCTGTGCGAATGACTGGCAAAGTGCGGGAAGAATCCTCTGGAGAGGTGGTCCAGGAGAAGCTGTGTGAGGCAGTGACTGCGCTGTGTGCCGAGATGGCTCAATGGAGGATGGCCGATTCGACAAGGAGGAGTGCCCCCATGGCCATACCAGCCACCCGGCAGGCAGGAGAGGAAATTCCTATGGGACAACCCCAGAAGAAATCCCCACTGCGGATTGGAATGGCCGGAATATTATGGAGCTCATGGGTATGGATCAGGGAACCTTGACTCCCGAGCAGCGAGGGAAGGTAGAGACCCTTCTGTGGGAGTACCAAGGTGCCTTCTCCCGCCATGAGGCAGATTTTGGGTGTGCGACAGCGATAGAACATGAAATCCCCACAGGGGACTCCCCGCCGATCCGAGAGCGATACCGGCAGATCCCTCCCAAGGTCTATCAAGAGGTGAAAATTATGTTGGCAAGTATGCTGGATAACGGGGTTATTCAGGAAAGCCAAAGTCCATGGGCGGCACCAGTGGTACTGGTCCAAAAAAAAGATGGGACTCTCCGGTTCTGCGTTGATTACCGGAAGCTGAACGCAAATACGGTATGGGACGCTTACCCCCTCCCGAGGATCGAAGAGACATTGTCTGCACTGGGGAGAGCCCAGTTCTTCTCCACCTTCGACTTGGCCAGCGGATACTGGCAGGTGCCTATGGCGAAGAAAGATAAGGCGAAAACAGCGTTCATCCTCCCGATGGGGTTGTATGAATTCAATCGCATGCCATTCGGACTAACCAAGGCTCCGGGTAAATTCCAACGGTTAATGGAACACTGTCTGGGAGACCTTAACTTTGAATCGGTGTTGATATATCTTGACGATGTGGTGGTCTTCGGGAAGTCCTTTGAAGACCATCTGGCCCGGCTGCGGCAGGTCCTCCAACGCTTAAGGGACCATGGGTTGAAGATAAAACCGAAAAAGTGTCAACTCTTTCGTCGAGTGCGGGAAGAATCCTCTGGAGAGGTGGTCCAGGAGAAGCTGTGTGAGGCAGTGTGTCACGGCTGAGGATGGGGAAAACCCTCAGCCGTGCGATGACAGAGGATGGTAGTCACATCTTGGCCAGAACCACAGAACTAGGGAGCAGGTCACCTCCTATTGCCTCCCTAATCTGACCCTAACTCCTAGCGACATGAGCTGACCTTGAAGGTAGGAGGACTCATGCTCTGGAACCTCGGGTCCCTACTTGCCCTCCGCCGGTCCCTACGATAGGAGCTGGGTAGACTACCTGTTCCTCCTGGACATGGAGAAACAGGAGTCTAAAGATGGCCAAACTATAAAGACAGGGGAAACGGAAACAGGCATATGGCAATGGCAGGTAAGTGCAACTAGTACTAACACCCACCTGCCACAGACACAGGGCCTGGGACCCAAGTATCAATGCTGCTGTCCACAAACACAAACGACAGAGCACACACACCACACAGGACACCAGGAAACCATACGCTGCAAAGAATAGACATGACAGACATGACACACAAACACATCCTCATAACATCGTGTATAAACAATACATGACAATTTGTTTATGACCACAAGGGTGGCCCCCACTGGCAGATGGAAATACCAGGAGGGTTTCTCCAGCAAAGCATGGCTGAAGAACCCCCCCAGCTTCAGATCTCCAAAGAGGCTTTATAGCCCAAAGTGGCCACACCCACACAGACACACACAGGAGAGGGAATTAACCCTTCCAACACTAACAGGGAGTGAAACCACTTAAAGGGGAAGTGTCCAAATACACATCACACTGTAGCTGTTACCGCAGGCAACGACATGGGTGGCGACCATGTCTTGGGAGTCAGTCAGAAGTTGCCAAACCAAACGTTGCCATGGGCAGCCACAGTGAAGGGAAGTGTCACAGTGCACACCTAACATAAACCTAGTGCACACCAGACATACAAAGTGCATAACATACACACACACACACACCTAACAGAGAGGTTGCTAGGTGCAACCGCATGCACATTGCCGCAAGCTGCCTAGCACCAGCTCAGGCTGCTCTACTGCGACAATACCCAACTACTTGTTGCCCGCGGCAACCACAAGTGAGGCTACACACTAGCGGCCCTCACCTGTGGTTGAACAACTAAACCAGACCGCAGGCAACCGCATGCGGTAAAGGAGTCACGGCCATGACCATGGCCGTGACACAGTGACTGCGCTGTGTGCCGAGATGGCTCAATGGAGGACGGCCGATTCGACAAGGAGGAGTGCCCCCATGGCCATACCAGCCACCCGGCAGGCAGGAGAGGAAATTCCTATGGGACAATCCCAGAAGAAATCCCCACTGCGGATTGAAATGGCCAGAAGATTATGGAGCTCATGGGTATGGATCAGGGAACCTTGACTCCCGAGCAGCGAAGGAAGGTAGAGACCCTTCTGTGGGAGTACCAAGGTGCCTTCTCCTGCCATGAGGCAGATTTTGGGTGTGCGACAGCGATAGAACATGAAATCCCCACAGGGGACTCCCCGCCGATCCGAGAGCGATACCGGCAGATCCCTCCCAAGGTCTATCAAGAGGTGAAAACTATGTTGGCAAGTATGCTGGATAACGGGGTTATTCAGGAAAGCCAAAGTCCATGGGCGGCACCAGTGGTACCAAAGTCCAGTGGGACTCTCCAGCTCTGCGTTGATTACCGGAAGCTGAACGCAAATACGGTATGGGACGCTTACCCCCTCCCGAGGATCGAAGAGACATTGTCTGCACTGGGGAGAGCCCAGTTCTTCTCCACCTTCGACTTGGCCAGTGGATACTAGCAGGTGCCTATGGCGAAGAAAGATAAGGCGAAAACAGCGTTCATCCTCCCGATGGGGTTGTAGGAATTCAATCGGATGCCATTCGGACTAACCAACGCTCCGGGTATATTCCAACGGTTAATGGAGCACTGTCTGGGAGACCTTAACTTTGAATCGGTGTTGATATATCTTGACGATGTGGTGGTCTTCGGGAAGTCCTTTGAAGACCATCTGGCCCGGCTGCGGCAGGTCCTCCAACGCTTAAGGGACCATGGGTTGAAGATAAAACCGAAAAAGTGTCAACTCTTTCGTCGAAGCATTGAGTATCTGGGCCATGTGGTGACCCCAGAAGGGGTGCAACCCTCTCCCGGAAAAGTGGAAGCGGTTCAGAAGTGGCCACGACCGAAGACCCTACGAGAACTCCAGGCATTTTTGGGGCTGGCGTGGTACTACCGTCGATTTATCCCCAAGTTTGCACATATTGTGGGGCCCTTGAATGAATTGCTCCGGAGACAGCTAACGGCCCTAAAAACCGTCCAATTTTGTGGGGGAAGAGGCAGGAGAAAGCACTAGATGAAGTGAAGGATCCTCTGACAAAAGCCCCAATCTTAGCTTATGCTCGGTTCGATACCCCGTTTCTGTTGTACATGGATGGGAGCCTGCATGGCTTGGGGGCCGTGCTAGCGCAGATGCAGGATGATCGGGAGCGGGTTATTGCGTATGGGAGTCGCTCCCTCCGAGGGTCCGAGAGAAACCCAGACAATTACAGCTCCTTTAAGTTAGAGCTGTTGGCCTTGGTATGGGCAATGACGGAACGCTTCGCCGAATACCTGACTGGGATGGAGGTGTTGGTGCTGACAGATAAAAACCCTTTGGCACACCTGAATAATGCGAAGTTGGGAGCTTTAGAACAGCGGTGGATAGCTCGACTGGTGAAGTTTAACTACCGGATCAAGTTCAGGTCTGGAAAAGAGAATGCTAATGCTGATGCATTGTCCAGAGTACCTGTGGGCTCCCCGGATGGAGATGTTGACGATGACCTGGAGGACTCTGAGACTCCTGACTGAATGTCACTGATATTTAGGATGGGCAAATGTTATACAGGAGATGTAGCACAGATAATATCGCTGCCACCAGCAATGAAAAAATTACACTGAATGTCAATGATATTTCGGATGCGCTAACATTATACTGGAGATGTAGCGAAGGTAATGTCGCTGCCACCAACAGCGAAAAAATTTGACTGAATGTCACTGATATTTAGGCTGGGAAAACGTTATACAGGAGATGCAGCACAGGTAATGTCACTGCCACCAGCAGCGAAAAAATGACTCTGAATGTCACTGATATTTCGGATTCGCTAACGTTATACTGGAGATGTAGCACAGGTAATGTCGCTGTCACCAGCGGCGAAAAAATACACTGAATGTCACTGATATTTCAGATGCACTTACGTTATACTGGAGATGTAGCGCAGGTTGCCAAACAATTGCATGCAATTTAGCGCAGGTTGCGCTAAAAATATATCTTGCTGCCAGATACAACAATAGTCCTTAAAAGGATTTTTGGGTCTCTACAATTGCACGCAATTTAGCGCAGGTTGTGCTAAAAATATATATTGCTGCTAGACACAACAATAGTCCTTAAAAGGATTTTTGGGTCTCTAACACCAACCCTGCTTAACAAAAAAGTAAAATTCAATTCCCTACACTATCTGTCCCTACAGCACAGCTCTAATTACACCGAGCTGAACCACGTGTCATGGGGTGCTTTATAGCACCTGATGACGCGTTTCGGCCAGCCAATCACTGTAATGCCAGTAACCAATATGGCTATGGCATTACAGTGAGTGGCAGTACTTACCTGCATGTTTATTGGCAAATGTGCGGGGAGGAGACTCGAGCATCGCGCTCGAGCACACGCGGTATTCGGCCGAACACCGCAATGTGCCAATCATCGCGATGCTCGAGCCGAACTGGTGTTCGGCCGAGCATGCTCGATCAACACTACTAGAAATACATCTTTTTAGGTTGGCATACCACATCCCCTGATCAAACTCTTCTCCATTCACCTTTCCCCTTCATCATTATTCTTCTAAACCTGATACATCAAACACTATCCACCACACACCTAAAGTCTGTTGGCCAATTGTTGGCCAGTTCATCGTTAACGAGTGTTTGCAAAAACGCTCCTTAGTGATGATCTGACAGTCTAATACTGCCGCCGATGATCTGATGAATGAGGAAACGCTTGTTGATCGGGCAATGCAGATTATTAAGCTCGTTATAAAATCATTGTTTGCTAGCGGCAGGTTGTGCTGTGCAATCATGATCTGCTGCCAGCAAACAACTAGACAGCATGGGGACGAGCAATGGCATAACGATCGCTCCCCCTTATGCTGTGGAGGAGATCACAGCACGTAAATGCAGCTGTCTCCTCTACTAGCAAGCAGGCGTTGCAGGGAAGGAAAAAAACTGATCAATTTTATCCTAATGCATTCTGAATTCTCCATTCCAAGAAACCCAAGAAACAATACTCTGTCCTCTGCCTTCGACACTGTTGACCACTCCCTTCTGTTGCAAACTCTCTCATCTCTTGGCATCACTGACCTGGCCCTCTCCTGGATCACATCATACCTCACAGACCAGACGTTTAGCATCTCCCACTCCCACACCACCTCCTCATCTCATTCCCTCTCTGTCGGTGTCCCACAAGGCTCTGTCCTAGGACCCCTGCTCTTCTCTATCTACACTTTTGGCCTGAGACAGCTCATAAAGTCCAATGGCTTTCAGTATCACTCTTCTGCTGACGACACACAAATCTACCTCTCTGCTCTAGACATCTCCACCTTACTATCAAGAATCCCACAATGTCTATCTTCTATATCATCCTTCTTCGCCTTTCGCTTTCTAAAACTTAACATGGATAAAACAGAATTCATCATCTTTCCCCATCTTGCTCAACCTCCCCAACAGAACTATCTATCACGATCAATGGCTGCACACTATCCCCGGTCAACCAATAAAACCGAAAAAGTGTCAACTCTTTCGTCGAAGCATTGAGTATCTGGGCCATGTGGTGACCCCAGAAGGGGTGCAACCCTCTCCCGGAAAAGTGGAAGCGGTTCAGAAGTGGCCACGACCGAAGACCCTACGAGAACTCCAGGTATTTTTGGCGCTGACCTTGGATTCTGCTCTTTCCTTCCGACCGCACATCCAAGCCCTTTCCACCACCTGCTGCCTCCAACTCAAAAACATCTCCCACATACGCGCTTTCCTTAACTTTGAATCTGCGAAAATGCTTGTACATGCCCTCATCATCTCCCGCCTGGACTACTGCAACACTCTCCTCTGTGGTCTTCAATCTAGCACTCTCGCACCCCTCCAATCTATCCTCAACTCTGCTGCCCGACTAATCCACCTCTCACCCTATTACTCCTCTGCCTCTCCTCTCTGCCAGTCCCTTCACTGGCTCCCCATTGCCCTGCAAATTCACTACAAAGTACTAACAAATACATACAAGGTCATCCATAACCTGTCCCCTCACTACATCTCTGAGCTACTTTCCCGATACATCCCCACACGCACTCTCCGATCCTCACAAGACCTCCTTCTCTCCTCTCCTCTTATCGCCTCTTCCCAGAATCGCCTCCAAGATTTCTTCCGTGCATCCCCCATACTCTGGAACTCGCTACCCCAACATATCAGACTCTCACCTACAGAGGAATCCTTCAAAAGAAACCTGAAAACCCACCTCTTCAGACAAGCCTACAACCAGTGACCCTGCTGCCTCTATACCGCCATGACCAGCTTCACCCGCACCTATTGTGTCCTTCCTCCATACCATGTAGATTGTAAGCCCTCACGGGAAGGGCCCTCTCTCCTTCTGTACCAGTTTGTAACTCGTCTTGTTTATGATTAGTGCAATTGTCTGTATTATGTATGTATACCTCTTCTCATGTACAGCGCTATGGAATGAATGGCGCTTTAATAATAAATAATAATAATCATTTCAGTCCCTGTTACGTTTTTTGGACGGAGAAAATACAGCAGCATGCTGCAGTTTTCTCTCCAGCCAAAAATACCGAACACTGGAAGGGGGTCCTGGAAGGCAATTCTACGTTTTAATAGGTGCATGACACGTTGGAACGTGCATCTTATGTGGTTTGGTAAGCTGAAAGCTGGGGGGCTCCTGTTGGGCTAAAAGGCCTACAGGGGTAGAGGAAGATATTGATTCTGGAGAATTCGGTGCCCTTGGGTCGGAGAGTGCGGCCGAGGGTAAAGATAAGATGTGTGGAGTGAAGATAGCAGCTTGCTTGGGTTGCCTTCTAGGATCCTTCCGCAAAGTGAATGTTGGTGCATTGTATTTAGATGTTTACATATATATTAATGTATGCATTATAATGATGTTGGATAATATTGTTGTTTAATAAACGGCTGCAATGGCCTTTTCCACCAAGAATTCGGGTTCCGTGTGTTTAGTGGGGAAGGGAGGAGTTGGTGGTGGGAAAGGTCTGGAATGATCTTACCTCCTTAAGTCATCCTCTGCCGCAAGTGTGAAAGTACCCTAACACTCCAGAATGTATGGCGCTACAGCAGGTTCAATACTGTAGTGGGGAGTAGATAAAAGAGTCTTCTTTTATACAGAAAAGGTAGAAGGGCCAAATTATGGGGCAGATGGGCAATGTTCCCTAGGTGCCAAAGGGCACTAATACCCCACTATGGGTTCTGTCAATTATAACATATATTACCAGTATAATAGATAGATAGACAGACAGACAGACTGTTGCATACATATTGCATCAAGTCATATTGGAAAAGAGAAGTCTTGTGAATTTAATTACAATGTATTTCCATTTGATCAAGTTAGTACTACACTGGGAATGCTTGGACACATTGGTGTGCTAAATATATTTGGCTGGCGGATATTAATGGACTGACTTTGCCAAGAATCTATTATTGCACAGACTATGCCTGTTCCACAAGACATACAGTATGGTTCACTTAATTGAGAGAAGAGTCTGTCTTGGCTCCAGATATAGCATTCATTAATGAGCTTTGCTCTCTCATTCATTTGTTTGATTCAGACGGCATATAATTCATATTAGTCAGCTGAAATTTGTTTTGGATGACAAATGTCACAAAGGTCCACTTCTTTATGGTGAAGCTAATCATTGCCGAACACATTAACATCTATATATTTTCAATTATTTTACTGTTAATGGTAGCAATTGCACAAAGAAACCAAATATTTAAAATAAAATCATAGTGAATAGACTGGAGATTTCTCCACTCACAAAAACATCTTTATTTTATGGATTGTCTTAAAGCATGTTATATTAAAAAAAGTAGAAAAGCTACACAGTGGCAGCATTATAAGTTCTTTATACAGCTCTTTAAAGATGGAAGTGACCATTTATGTTTCTGTTTTGGGAATTTCTTCCTAGCTGAATGGCAGATAATAAAGTTCTGCAGCCGTTGGGAAATCAGTCCTGCAAGAGATCAGATAGCACATCAGACGGCACAGACAAAACTTATTTGTGTTCTGCACCATAGGCCTCTGACCTACATAAAGAGACTGGCTTCACACAGGACAACAACAGGAACCCAAGACTGTCCTTCTCTAGTATCACCCTATTCCTGTTCTGATAATGGAAGTAAATAATGGAATTACTCAGTCCTAACATAAGCTGTCTTTCAAACCGCACATCTTAAAGGGGTTATCCAACCTCTGAAATGTCCCCCCATGCCTGGACCCCTCACACAGATAGTACTTACCTCGTTCCCCGGCACCCGTGTCGCTCCTGATGCCCCCACGGCCGCCGATGCATCTCCTCGTCGCGCGGATGAAAACATCATAGCAGGTGGTGCAGTGATGGCTGTGCGGGCTTCAGAAACAATGCGGGTGCCAGAGAGCGAGGTAAGTACATTGTGTGTGAGGGGCCTGGGCATATGAGGGGGCATTTCAGGGGTTGGATAATCACTAACAAGCGTTAATAGGAAGGTTTGTTAGCAATTATCTGGCAGTGAAAAGGTACAGCTGATTACCCAGTGAATGAGCAAAACTTTTATTTGTCGGGTAAATGGATCGTTTGTGTAGGTACCTAAATTGTTTTTGCCGGCACCAGATCGTAAATAATGAGTCAGTATGTGGACAAGCCATGTCATTAGCGATCACTCCTCTCCATACTGTGGAGGAGATCGCTGCATGTAAATGCAGCGGTCTACTTCACTGATGAGCAGGCACTTGTCGGGAAGGAATGCTCCCGTCCCGACAATCTCCGGTTGTATTGTCCCATCTAATGGGATCTTTACCCCTTTCACCTCCTGCTTCCTCCATCTAAAAAACATATAAAAAATCTGCTTTGTCCTCACTCTTGAGTCAACAAAAATGCTAGTGCATACCATCATTAGTGTTGAGCGAGAATAATCGAATAGCGAATTTTAATCGCAAATATCGGCACTTCGAGAATTCGCTAATATTTAGAATATAGCGCTATATATTCGTAAAATCGAATATTCGTGTTTTTTTTGTTTGTACACACAGTACACATCAAGTGATCATCCCTCCCTTCTTCTAGCTTGTGGGCCAATGAGAAGGCTTTGTCACAACTTAGCAACATCCCTAGCAACCAATAGAAAAGTTGCCTACCCCTTAGTATATAAGAACCTCCCCTTAGTATATAAGAACCTAAAGTTTATTGCAGTTATGAAAGAGACAGCAGTGTCATTGCTGTGCTCTGTGCTTTGTTGTATTACATTAGACAGTTAACATATATATAATTCAGTTAGTTAGAGGGAGATAGTCAGTGTAGGTTAGATTGATCTATAGTGTAGCTGATTCCAGTGCAGGATGTTAGGCAGTGTAATAGGTTCTGATGTCCTTACATACATGCTACAGACATACTGCTGTGATATCACAAGTTGCACGTATTGTGAAAAATATGCGCATCATTAATTGCCATAAAATTCGCAAGCGCAAATATATTGGAGCACTCTATCTGCATATAAACCTATTCTAATGTTCTGCTGTGCCAACCATTTTCTCCAGTCTTAGGAAACTTATACCAGCTTGAAAAATTTTGCATGAGTGACCCACGCCAGTATTTCGCGTGCATTACGCAAATATTACATTGCCGATTTTCACAATCAAGAATATAATCTCGAATTCGTGAATATATTACGAATATTCTACAAAATATTTGCAAAATATCGCGAATTCGAATATTGCCCCAGCCGCTTATCACTAACCATCATTATCTCCCGTCCAGACTACTGTAGCATCCTCCTCTGTTGTCTCCTATCTATCACACTTGCATCCCTCAAATCCATCCTCAACCCAGCTATATGGTTAATCTGCCAATGCCTTCACTGGCTCCGCATTGCCCAGCAAATTCAGTTCAAAATATTAATGACATACAAGGATTTCCACAACTTGCCCCCTCCATACCTCTCCTGCTAACTCCTGCCAGATAATCTCTAATGTTTCCAAGACTTCTTTATTCACTCTTCTCTTGTCTGGTCCTCAAATATCATCTCCAGCATTTCTCCCATGAATCCCCCATACGCAGGAACTCTCTACCGCAGCACCTCAGACTTTCCCCCAAGAGCCAAACAAAAGCAACCTCTTCAGGAACACTTACAATAACCTCTCAGCAGACTCCTCTTTTTCTCATTGCCAGTCTGTCTCTCAGGAACCAAAAGTAATGGGACAATTGGCTTCTCGGCTGTTCCATGGCCAGGTGTGTGTTATTCCCACATTATCCCAATTACAATGAGCAGATAAAAGGTCCAGAGTTCATTTCAAGTGTACTATTTGCATTTGGAATCTGTTGCTGTCAACTCTCAAGATGAGATCCAAAGAGCTGTCACTATCAGTGAAGCAAGCCACCATTAGGCTGAAAAAACAAAACAAACCCATCAGAGAGATAGCAAAAACATTAGGCGTGGGGGGGCGTGGCCTGACTGCTATGGTGTGAGGTCGCAAGTTACTTCGGCTCCGCTATCATCCTGACATTATCCTGTCTATCTGACTGCACAGATCCTGTTTTTTTTTACCAGAGACCCTCGGCGGGAACCAACAACCGGTCTGCTTACCGGTGACCCGACCATCTACCCTGCGGCTGTCACCGTCGCTGCCTGACTGGTCCCCCCTTGTGCGCTGCCTGCACACAGCAAGACACCCCGGACTGCGGACCTCCCGGTGAGAGCGGGAGGGGTGAGACGTCCAGACATTGTACCTGCTGGTGTCGGTGGGCAAGCGGAGCCTGGTGCTGCAGGTCGGAGTGACCCCCAGGTTCCCTGCTGGCTGGCCGGGTGAAGTAAAAGTTTCCCCCACGTGTCTGATGTGACGGGCGCCATCTTAACTGCAGGTCAGAGGTTCGGGGCCTTCTCTCTCCACTACTGGTGCTGGACCTACAGTGCCGTGGACCCCCCTGTCCCTCTGCTTTTTTGCTCCTGCAATATAAGAGGTACATACCTGGAGGAGAAGATCGCTGTGCTGGGAAGTGGTGAGGTTGTCCCTTATTCTACAGTAAAGGCTCATTCACCTCAGTGACGCAGCTGAAGTACGTTTATTCCTGGGGAAAGTGAAGGCTGGTGGCCTGCTAATACTGTCACTAGCAAACGAGTGGCCGCCTTATGGGCCGGAAAACAGGCACCTCAATGGTTGGGGCCCCTTCTACACAGCCGGAGGGAGACCTGGCGAAAGTTATGGCGGCTATCACTGGTTGTCAGACAGCACTCACCGTTAAAATTGATCATGTACAAGCTGATCTAACTCTCCTCAGGCACGATATTGACAAGATAAGGGAGAGAACGACCGAGGTGGAAAGGAGACTAAGTGACGTGGAAGACAGAGCTCAGCGTGAAGATTCTGAAATTCACACCCTCCAGAATCAAGTCAAGACCCTGATGGCGAAACTTGAGGACGTGGAGAACCGTAACAGACGGAACAATGTCCGCATTATGGGTCTACCCGAAAAGGCGGAAGGTACTGCACCTGAGGAGTTTGCGGAGAACCTCATTAAACAAGTCCTGGATCCGATAAATCTCTCAGGGACTTTTGCAATTGAGCGGGCCCACAGGATTCCCACTCGTCCTCTACCTCCTGGGGCCCCACCCCGTCCTTTCATTTTTAAGGTCCTGAACTATAGGGACCGAGATGCTGTGCTACGTTTTGACAACACCCGGATCTCTTTCTACCCGGACTTCTCTGCAGAGGTGCAGAAGCAACGTAAACTATTTACAGCAGTGAGGACCCGGCTACGGGAAAAGGGACTTGTCTACGCCATGATGTATCTAGCGCGGCTCAGAATCCAGGATGGTGATCTGGTGAAATTCTTTACCAACCCTGAGGAGGCCTCGGACTGGCTTGACCGCAGGGGCTGAGTATAACGAGACGTCTGGGCTGAGGGTCTCAGTCTATACTTTCAGATGACTACACTGTATGATGGAACTGAATGTGTGACGGTTAAGATACTCTGCTGTCTAGGTTAGGTTCAGTGGTTTACCTAGATTAGTCGATTGAGTACGGGTCTTCGTCCCTATTTTCTCTAAGAGACGAATGGGGGGTGGGTATTTAGGCTTGGATGTGTTGGGGTTATCTGGGCAGGGAGGGGGGTGGTATCAGGTGTTTTGGGCTTCTTGGAAGTTTTTTGGTTTGAATGTGAGGAGTGGGTTTGAATGTGTGAGTGTATGGCTTGGGTGGTGCAGGTTCTTTTGGGATCATTGTTTTATCAAACCGCCATGATGACGGTCTGTCGGTTCGTCTCCTGGAATGTCAGAGGTCTCAATGACAAAATTAAACAATCTCTGGTCTTTAATTTTTTACGTAATCACAACCCAGACGTACTGATATTACAGGAGACACATTTGCAGGGACGCAAACTCTTGGCACTGCGCAGCCTACCACGCTGTATATAATTCTAGAGCTAGAGGTGTATCAATTTTGGTGGCGAAATCCCTTCCCTTCCGGTTGCATTATGTGCATAATGATATGATGGGACGTTTTGTGATTCTTCACGCTGCAATCAGAGGCATTGACTACCTTGTGGTAGGTGTTTATGTTCCCCCCCCCTTTCGGAGGGAAATATTAGATGAGATTATGAGACGTGTAGCATCCTTGGCCCCGATACCTCTGATTGTGCTTGGAGACTACAATGCGGTCTTAGACCGTTCGCTGGATCGGCTTCGCCCCAGTGACACCCACAATGAGGCGTTAAGCTCCTGGGCTGAAGTGTTTGATTTACCGGAGGGTTGGAGGTATTTGCATCCGGGGATACGTCAATATTCCTGTTATTTGCCTCTCACGCAGCACTCTCCCGGATAGACTTAGTGTTCCTTAGTAGAGACCTATTGACCTCTCTGGTGGTAGCTGATTATTTGCCAAGAGGTATTTCTGACCATTGCCCCCTGTTGGTAATCCTGAAACAACCTCTTACACCGGCTGAAAGAATATGGAGACTCAATAGTAAATGGCTGGAGGTCCTACCTGTAGTTTGGTCTGCACAGCAAGGTATGAAGGACTATTGGGAATTTAATGAGGGCTCAACTAACCCGTCTGTGGAGTGGGAGGCCTTTAAAGTGGTACTACGTGGTACTCTGATTCAGGCGATAGCTACGCACAGGAAGGAGTTGAGTGCTACTAGGACTAAGTTAGAAGGAGAAGTAGTAGAGAAAGAACAGGCTTTTATTGTAAACCCGAATGCAGAGAGTCGTAGGCTATGGGATGAGGCACAGAGGAAACTTAGTTTACACCTAACTGAGTATACCCAGAAGAAGCTATTGCATCAAAGGCGCCTAGTGTTTGCTGACGGAGAAAAGAACGGGAGTGCTTTGGCCTTCCTGGCTAGGACTGAGGCGCCTCAGATGGTGGTCCCGCACATTACACGTGGGGATGGCTCGAGGGTATATCGGCCGGGGGATATCTGCAAGCAGTTCGCCCAGTTTTACGCAGACCTGTATAGCTCTAAAATAAGCTTGACCCCGGAAGAGATTCGATCTTTCCTTCAAGCCATTCCCCTTACACCATTAGCGAGGACGGACTGTAAGTACTTAGAGGGAACTATTGATGAAGGGGAGATTAAAGCTGCGATTGGAGATATGGCAGTGGGGAAATCACCTGGTCCGGATGGCTTCCCAGTGGAATGGTACAGATTAGATGCTGAGTTACAATCTGCACGATTGCTAAAACTGTTTAACTACGCCTATGAATCCGGTGGGTTGCCTTTATCCTTTGGAGAGGCTACCATTGTGGTTATTCATAAAGCTGGGAAGTCTCCGGACCACTGTGCGTCATATAGGCCTATTTCCCTACTGAATACTGACGCCAAAATTTTTGCCAAAGTTTTGGCCAAGCGACTTAGTGGAGTAGTCCTATCTATCATTGACCCCGACCAATCTGGTTTTATGCCTGGAAAGACAACGGATATCAACCTTAGAAGGCTATTTACAAACTTGCAGGTCAGGCATGATAATGCGGGATCAAGGGTCCTGGCGTCTCTCGATAATGAGAAAGCCTTTGACTCAGTAGAATGGCATTTTATTTTGGAGACAATGTCCCGCCTTTACTTCCCTCCCTCTTTTATTAAATGGGTCTAACTGTTGTATCAGGCGCCCACAGCACGCATCAGAGTAAATGGCTTTACTTCCCGATCTTTTAGACTGTATAGGGGCACAAGGCAGGGTTGTCCCCTGTCACCACTGCTGTTTGCCCTGATAATGGAACCCCTTACACAATTAATTAATAATAGCTCCTTGATAGAGGGGTGGTCGATAGCCGGGATACAAGAGAAAGTGTCACTGTACGCGGACGACCTGTTGGTGTACTTAGCTGACCCTGGCCCTTCCTTAGAAACCCTGCTAGATGTGGTGAATGGATATGGGAGATATTCAGGTCTGCGAGTGAACTGGGCTAAATCCAGTCTATGCATAGTAGATGTAGATGAAGGGGTAGATATTTCTCCGGTGTCCCCCCTGAGAGTAGTGGACAGCTTTATTTATTTAGGGATTCATATCCATAGAGACCCTCGGCAATTCTGCCTTTTGAATCTGAGACCCACTATGGAATACGTTACACGTAAGCTGGAAGCCTGGGAAAATCTACCCTTGACCTTAATAGGCAGAATCAACATTATTAAAATGGTGCTGTTGCCTAAACTATTATATGTGTATAAAGCAGCTCCAGTAAAGATTCCTAAGTCCCATTTTGATGTTTTAGACAAAGTCATGTCTCGATTCTTATGGTGTCACCAGACCCCAAGAATAGCAAGAAAGACATTGAAAGCTTCCTACTTACAAGGGGGTTTGCAACTTCCAGACATGTATATTTACTACATAGCAACACGCTTGATGTATGCTTCCTGGTGGATTAGAGCGGATGCCAATAATCCAGCGATGGTGTTGGAGGCGGCGCTAGTTGGGTCGTATGAAGCTCTAACGAACTTGGTTTATAGGGGAGGCGGAACTCTGGTTCATGGGAGATATACGGAGGCCATGGTGACGGATATAGAGGCATGGGCGAGATTTGTGAATACATATATGGATGCCCAAGCAGGAGAAACCTGGTCTCCGTATATCCCACTATGGCGTAATAAGCACCTCCCTGAGCTTTTACACCTGTCAGATTTTGAATTTTGGCCTAGGAAAGGGCTTAAGTATTTGACACAGTTGTTCCAAGATGGGATCTTTCGCTTCTTTGAGAGTCTGCAGTCGGAATTCCTGTTACCTCGGACGAGTTTTTACCGGTTCCTCCAATTGAGGCATGCTTGTGATAAGCAGTTCCAATCTTTGACCCTAAGCTTACAGTGTGGTCCTCTGGAATCTGTAGCTAGGAGAGAACAATCACACAAACCAATTTCTTCCTGGTTGCAAGAATCCCCTATCCAGCGATCATTTGTTAGATGGTCGGCGGATATCCCAGAACTGGAAGACTCTCACTTGGAGGAATGGCGTCTAGGGTGGAGGAAGTCTGTTATAAGTGCTCAGGATCAACTTATTCAGGTCAAATGGATACATAGGGTATATCTGACCCCGATGCGTTTGTGTCAGATGCGGCAGATACCAAGTCCTGGGTGTGACAGATGTGGGGGGGACAGAGGATCCTTTTTTCACATGGTTTGGAGGTGTCCGACAATGCAGATATACTGGAAGGGAGTGTGCAATTTTATTAGTGTTAAGCTGGGGCTTCCGGGGATCTGTGATCCAATAATATGCATTATGGGGCTGGTTTCTGATGTGACCCCATCCAAGTATAGTAGAATATTGCTACGGTTACTAATGTTTTATGGTAGAAAGAACATATTGTTGAACTGGAAACCACCCAAGTGCCCCACGGTGGATCAGTGGGTGCAACTTATTAACAAAGATCTTCAGATGTATAAATTGACATACGAAGCAAGAGGAGTGCCTGATCGATTTGACAAAATCTGGGGAATATGGGTACAAGCGGAGGGCACAGTTTGAGGTTCATTGATGATTGGGTCTGCATTACCCAAGTGTGTGTTTGTGTGTGTGGATGTGGTGTGAGTGAGTGCAGATTTCTCTTTGTGACGACAGTAATGCTCTGTAATAAAGATACATTTATGTTTTTTACTGTTGCGCAATATGATAATGATGGATTTATCTGGACTTGCTTATGTGTATGATTGTCATGCTGATTGTTTTTTCCCCTTGGGATTGTTGTATTAACCTGAAAAGAATAAAATAAAGGCTATTAAAAAAAAAAAAAAATTAGGCCTGGCCAAAACAACTGTTTGGAACATTCTTAAAAAGAAGGAACGCAGTGGTGAGCTCAGCAACACCAAAAGACCTGGAAGACCACGGAAAACAACTGTGGTGGATGACCAAAGAACGACGAATAATTATTTCCATGGTGAAGAAAACACCCTTCACAACATTTGGCCAGATCAAGAACACTCTCCAGGAGGTAGGTGTATGTGTGTCAAAGTCAACAATCAAGAGAAGACTTCACCAGAGTGAATACAGAGGGTTCACCACAAGATGTAAACCATTGGTGAGCCTCAAAAACAGGAAGACCAGATTAGAGTTTGCCAAACGACATCTTCACAGTTCTGGAACAACATCCTATGGACAGATGAGACCAAGATCAACTTGTACCAGAGTGATGGGAAGAGAAGAGTATGGAGAAGGAAAGGAACTGCTCATGATCCTAAGCATACCACCTCATCAGTGAAGCATGGTGGTGGTAGTGTCATGGCAGGGGCATGTATGGCTGCCAATGGAACTGGTTCTCTTGTATTTTTTGATGATGTGACTGCTTACAAAAGCAGCAGTATGAATTCTGAAGAGTTTCAGGCAATATTATCTGCTCATATTCAGCCCAATGCTTCAGAACTCATTGGACGGCGCTTCACAATGACCCAAAGCATACTGCAAAAGCAACCAGTGGAAAGAAGTGGAATGTTATGCAATGGCCAAGTCAATCACCTGACCCGAATCCGATTGAGCATGCATTTCACTTGCTGAAGACAAAACTGAAGGGAAAATGCCCCAAGAACAAGCAGCAACTGAAGACAGTTGCAGTAGAGGCCTGGCAGACCATCACCAGGGATGAAACCCAGCGTCTGGTGATGTCTATGCGTTCCAGACTTCAGGCTCCAATTGACTGCAAAGGATTTGCAACCAAGTATTAAAAAGTGAAAGTACCATTACTTTTGGTTCCTTAACAAGTGGGAGGCACATATGCAAAGTGTTGTAATTCCTACACCGTTCACCTGATTTGGACGTAACTACCTTCAAATTAAAGCTTACAGTCTGCAGTTAAAGCACATCTTGTTCGTTTCATTTAAAATCCATTGTGGTGGTGTATAGAACCAAAAATTTTAGAATTGTGTTGATGTCCCAATATTTATGGACCTGACTGTATGTGTCTCCTAGAATGGTTCAGAAAACCTATTAGAGGAGTTGTATGGTATGACTTGCTGTGTTTTCCCCACGATCACCTGGCCTGAGGTGAGGCCAGGTGCGATAATCACTTGGGGATAAAGCAATCCTCAGTGCGTGAGAGGAGGAGTTAGGCCCCAGGGAACAGACCTGCAGAGGGCCTGTGTGGTCCCAACCAGGAGGGCCACAAGGCTGAGGAAGCCTGAGAGAGAGGAAATTGAGAAGGAAGCCTGCAGAGGCTCTGTGTGGTCCCAGCCAGGAGGGCCGGAGCGGCCACAAGGTTGAGGAAGCCTGAGTTTGGGGGGACCCAGCGATGCCTGAAGGAGAGAGATGTCGCACAGTCAGAGTCAGGAGGACTACTGGACCATATCCCCCCAAGGTATTTCGCTGCTTCCACCAGGACGACTGGTGGGTTGCACTGGTCACAACTAGGAGGCTGTCGGACCAAACCCGAATACCGAAGTGTGAACACTGACCTAGAGGGAAGTAAGGGAGACCTCTGTATTGTGAGTGCCAAGCCGGGCGTTTGTTGTTTTGTGTTGATGTAACACAGTGTCAGGTAAAGCTGCGACTTCATGGTGCCGAGTGACGCCAAACTTGGAAGTGTGATGTGTTGTGTGACAAATAAAGCACTGTTTGAGCTTGAAACAGCCCTGTTTGATGAGAAGTCTGTTTAATGAGCAATCCCTTAGAGTATGTAAAAGCTTTTTCATGTGTACAGTGCCCTAGAATTAATGGTGCTTTAAAATAAATAATAATAAGTTAATCTTTGGTTCCCAACATTTAAAAGGAAAGTGTCATCAGACAATGACCTGCTGTTTAAATAATTTTTTATGTTTAACATATTTTAAAATTATTTTTGATGATGTTAATTTTAATTTTCCATGTCACTTTTTTATATTTAGACTAAAACAAAAAATCCAGCAGTTTTGCACTGGCCACTATGTCTAATAATTGGCACCACTTCTTGGTTTGTACAGATCACTTTACTACAACTCATTCTAATCCTGCCTGTAATGATATCACCTCTGTGTACAGATAAGACAGGATCCACAATTCACAATAGGTGATTGTCAAAGCTTATCTATTCTTTCCTTGTACAATAATTTCTGCACATGTACTGTCCATCTCTTATGTGCTAATGTACAACTCCTGATAATTTGCATATTTATTCCTGAAACTGTTGTGTTCATGCAATTACCTGGTGTCACGGCTGAGGATGGGGGAAACCCTCAGCCGTGAGGTGCCAGGTGTTTAAGTAGCTACTCGGCCATGAAGCCACAGGACAGGGAGCAGGTCACCCCCTACAGCGTCCCTACCCTGACCCTAACTCCTAACCTGCATGGGCCGACCTTTAAGGTAGGAGGGCCCATGCGCCGGAACCTCGGAGCCCTGTCTTACCCTCCGCAGATCCCTGAGCTAGGAGCTGGGTAAGGCAACCTACTCCTCCTTGACACGGAGGAGCAGGAGCCTCAATGGCCAAGCTGTTGGGAAAAGGGGAACAGAAACTGCAATACGGAAATGGCAGGTGAACAGACATTCACCAACCTGCAACAGCCCTGCTGACTGGATCCCTAAACAGACAGGGATCCAGAACCGTTATGCTGCACAAACACATATGAAAATCCCAACAGACAAACTTGCTACAACACACACATAAAGACATAGGCATACATAAAACTTTAACTTAAACCTCAAACTATGAACTTTAACTTAAACTATGACCACAGTGGTGGCTCTCACTGGCGGATGACAAACACAGGAGGCTGCTATCAGCAAGCATGCTGAAGCAACCTACTGAGCTCTGCAAGAGAGAGGGTCTTTATAGGCCCAAGTGGCCACACCCAAGGATTGGACACACCCAGTGACATCACACACACACTGGGAAGGAAGTTAACCCTTCCAGTAACACAGAAGGGAAAACAAACATACATAAAGGGAAAGTGCACACAATAACTAACAACAAGTGCACACATACACACATCACACAAAACCGCATGCACAACGTAGCAAGCTGCAATGGCACAGCTCCGACTGCTACGCTGCCCATACACACTGTTGCCAGCGGCAACCACAGGTGAGGCAAATACCACAGCCCTCACCTGTGATTGAACACCAAAGAGAACCGCTGACAACCGCATGCGGTTCAGGAGTCACGGTCATAGCCATGGCCGTGACACCTGGTCCACCAGCAGATGGCGGCAAAAATTGGTAGAGATAGTTTCTCTGGAGAGGAACCTTCTGGTTCCTTCCAGCCCTCTCTAGGGAGGGAGGAGTTCAGTGTTAGGGAGAAGTTAGTGGCAGTTTAGCCCTCCCCTCCGTGGGGACAGGTCGTGTCTAGTCCACCCTCCTTAGGGAGAGGTTGTGTGTCGGCTAGCACTGCCTGCTCCGCTAGGCCCAGAGGCCCTGCCTCTGAAGTCTACATGATTGCTTGACCCAGGGATCAAGTCCTGGGAAAAAAAGTGTGGGAACTCACCCGAGATCCACTGCAAACCCCCCCTTCCCCCCCAAAAAAATATTATTTTGCTGAAAATTCAGTGCAACATTTATTGTAAAGTGGCAGTTTACACAAACAACTGCAAAATTAACATGAAATAAACATGGAGATCCCAGTGCCAGCTGCCTTGCTGGTGGA
This sequence comes from Bufo bufo, assembly GCF_905171765.1. Taxonomy (NCBI): domain Eukaryota; kingdom Metazoa; phylum Chordata; class Amphibia; order Anura; family Bufonidae; genus Bufo; species Bufo bufo. The sequence continues at coordinate 436,896,622 of NC_053389.1, read as the reverse complement.
TGATTGGCATTTACTTCTGCTGTGGCCCACAGCATAAGTATATGCCAATCGTCCACCAGCAAGGAGGCTGGCACTGGGATCTCCATGTTATTGGTCAGTTAATACATCAGGGACCCCCTGGCATGGGGCCTGGGCATAGCTAAGTGCAAACTGGGTGATCCATAGGCAGGACCGGGTGGCTTCCCTCATCCACCAGCCCGTCCCTAATGCCAGTCAATACCCCCTTAGGAAATCTGTCATCAGATGTGAGAGCAGCAGCGATCGATCAGCCAGGATTAATGTGCACAGTGCCTCCTTGACTTCAAGCATGTGTGGAGAAGCGCGCCGGGCAGGGGATAAAAAAACATTTTCAGTACTTTTGCTGCATCTGCCTTCAGGAAGAAAGGCATCATCAGAAACACACTGCTGGCGGCTTGGGATGGTTTTGGGAGGTGACAGGTTCCCTTTAAGCCAATACCTGCTGATGACCAAGATATCGTTTGAAAGCTGTTTGGATTATCAGTTTATGGCAAGTAAAAGCAACTGTTCGACATTACCACAAGTCTGGACTCCATTTATTCTACCTATTTCTCATCCAAGTTCAACTACCCCCTTTTGCACTGCTTCGGACCACATCACGTCTGGGATCCACGGATATCCAGGTAGGAACACCGTGACATGTGTACATAACATCTACAGAGACTGTAGGCCACCCTGCACCACTCTGGCAATCCTACCCCTGGGTACCAACATTTTCATCTACAAAGGGAGCCTTGAGCTTCCGCTGCTTAACCGCAGTTAAAAGTAGAAGGGTGCAGCAGCACAACGGTCGGATTTTGTAGTGGTGGTGCCCGCAGTGTCAGGTGCCAGTCTGAAAGCACCCCGTCACAGCTACTGATGAATGAAAGGCATACCACGGCACTCTCAAAACGTCAGCGTTTCAATATTTATTCACCAATTCTCAGCGACGTTTCGACCAGTGTGGTCTTTCTCAAGCAGTGTACAATGTGAATAAGGTGCAATACTTATACCCTTGAAACCCAGTCACATGACACAATTGGGCTCCTCCCCCTTCATTATTATTAAATCTCATCATTCCAACAAAAGTGTACATTCATAAAATCACATACATATATCAACATTGTATGTAAGTGCTTACAATAACCGAGCAATCTGGCAGACATAGATCCCTCCATGTGGTCCCAATCTCCTCTATATTCCTCCGATGCGTGCGCTCAATTCGGCGTCCCTCATGGTTCAATGCGCAGGCGTGCCGAACGCACGTATACCCTGCGTCTCTATGGTAGCCGTGCGCTTGCTCAGTAGTTTCTTCTCAAGCCGTCAGATATATGTGTAAACCGCGTCTCCCTGGTTACCGCGCGCATGCGCAATCGCTTATTTCGAAGCTACTCGTACTAAGGGCAATATCTTGCACGCTTTGCTTGTCATTTACTCTGCGGCTATGTCCATGATTGAATTCTGTTTACACAACACCTCGTCCATTTCTATCAAGGCACTGGGTTCTACAGTCAGGTCGGATCAATATAAAACTATAATCTTTTATGTAAAACATAACTGTTCATAAGGCAGTGTCACCATTTGTTACTCTCCACCCTACGGCGTTATAGGGAAAACAAATCCCACGTAAATCTGCACCAATGTAGACCATAAATCTCTAATCATGGTTGGGGCTCCAAAACCCAATCACAATATAAGGGGGGGATTGTACATTTACTCTCCTCTAATTTGAAGGAGATATCCCCCAACCATACAGCGCAACCCTTCAGGTTGTGTCATGTGACTGGGTTTCAAGGGTATAAGTATTGCACCTTATTCACATTGTACACTGCTTGAGAAAGACCACACTGGTCGAAACGTCGCTGAGAATTGGTGAATAAATATTGAAACGCTGAAGTTTTGAGAGTGCCGTGGTATACCTTTCATTCATCAGTAGCTTAACCAACCATCAGTTGGCGTCACGTTTTCTTGCTCTATAAGAGGGACATATTTCGTAGAAACCTCCTAAGGGGCAAGGGATACCCCAGGCGTGGCCTTAGTGGGCCCACTGCACACAGGTCACAGAGCATGTCTAGAAAACTCTGCTATGTAAAGGTAGCTTTACACAAAGCGATTATCGCTACAATAGAGTGATGAACGAGTCGTTCCTGAGTGTAGTGAACGATTCAAAAATGACCTTTTAGACATGATGATTATCGTTTGAAACATCGCATTTGAGATTGCATAATCTATCGTTGGTTAAAAATAGGCTGCATCATTTGCACAAAGCAATTTTGTGCATGATGTGCTGTGAGGGCAGTGTGAAAAGAGTGTGTGCAATATGAGTGCAAAACGTTTGTGTTCCACCTTCTTCACACCCTCTTCCCCTCATCCCCCTCCACCTTCAATATCTCCACCGATGCCCAAATTTGAGTGGCTTGCTTGAAATACACAGACAGCGTCAACATCGTGTGTGCAACAACTGCTTTTTACATGAAGAAAATCTTTTATGACCAACAATGATTTTCCCGATGTGTGCTTCCCCCATTTGGATCGATGATATCTTCTTTCATAGACTGGAGACCTTGATTAACGATCTAATTTGGGGAAGGAAGAGGGTGCGTATAAAGCAGAGATATTTATGGTTGTCGGAGGCAGATGGTGGGCTGTCACTACCTTTTTTTCAAGGTTATTATTTATGTGCACAGATTCAGCGTTGTTGTTATTTGAAAGAGAGCTTACTTTCACGGTATTTGACTAAAGTTATCGATAAACCAATAAAGAATATTTTTGCATGTTTGGAGACTGGGTATATGGGAATGAGGAAGTCTTTGCTGATCCCTTGCTCACTACAGAGGGTGTGGAACAAGCTGAAGGAGATCCTTAAAGTTTCCGGTCCGTTTGCTTTCACCCCTCTGTGGGAGAACAGGGGGCTGGAGGAATTCTTCAAAATTACAGATTTTGGTTATTGGTCACGTAAGGGTATAAACAGGGTGTCTCACCTTTTTTATTTGGGTCGCTTTAAATCACTTTCGGAATTTGGTTTTACCGATAGTTCACCATTAGATTTATTTATGTATTCACGCTTGAAACATATATTTGAAGCCTCTAGGAATAGGGGTCGTATTTTTCCACGAGAGAATATATTCTTTGATTATTGTGACACTCAGAAGTATGAGAAGGTGAAGATATCTAGGTTATACGCTAAACTCCGAATGGCACTGGCAACTGTAACACCTTTTAAAAGCCCAAGTAAGTGGGAGCAAGAGTTGAATTGCTCTCCACTACAGTGGTCCACTATCTATAGGAACGTGAGAAAGGCGACAGTTTCCAGTGCTCATAGATTAATTCAATTTAAGATCCTCCATCGATTGTACTATACGCCCAAAATCCAAGGAAAATTTCCCCAAAATAAAGCCCGGGATTGTTGCTGCCCTAAATGTGGATATGTTAATGCAAACTATGTCCATCTGCTTTGGAGCTGCAGTAAAATAAGAAAATATTGGGATGAGGTCTTCTCTACCCTACAAAAGGAGTCTTCAACGAACTATAACCCGGGGATCTTGATAGTGATCTTTGGAGATTATGGGTCAGAAATTGAAGTCCCGCCCCAGGTAAGACAGATTTGGATGAGGGGATTGATGGTGGCTAAAGCTATATTGGTCAAGTATTGGGGTTCTGTCTCCCCGCCCTCGACAAGGGAGTGGGGTTTATACCTTCAACAAATTTAGAATATATGAGGATATTGAAAGGAAACGGAGAGTTGCACGCAGAACTACGTAGCTATATTTAATATATTTAATATTGATACTATTTTATACTTGATTGAACGGAGTGGACGACAGCCAATGGGGGGGGGGGGGGGGGGCGAGATACTTAGATTTCCTACTATCTTAGGTGTGAACGTAGGATGATTTGTAGAATTTGTTTATAATGATGTTCATGATTGTCATACTATGTACACCGATGTGACTCATATTGGTTCATGTATTAATATTATGATTTCTAAAATAAAAAAATAAAAGAAATAAAAAAATAAAAACAATGATTTTTGGGCCTACACAAATGATTGGACCAACGAGAATTCTACCGGCTGTCGCTAGTCGCTCGCTCATTTACAGCTTTTACACAGCACGATAATCGTGCAGTTTCGCACGATTAAACCAGAATTGACATGATAATCAGCTTGTGTAAAGGTACCAACATTTTTTATTTTATTTTATTTTTTATTTATTTTTTTAGAGTGTACTCACTATTAACAGCTGAATCAAGGTCGCCCCATATGTTTTTAGGTATTTTCATCATTTCTAAATGTCTCCCACGGTCCCCCACGCATTGTTTACATCTATGTTTATTTTTTCCATCGTGCCGCACTGCACTGTGGTTCCCAGCGCAGCCCGGCATCACGTGGTTTCAAATGAATATCATCTCCGCCGTGATTTTGCCCCCTCATTAATATTCCGTGCTCTGCCTCCTTCATTCATAATAAAACGCCCTGCCCGGTGACGTCACCTGACCAGAGGGGCACGGTTGGTTGCAGTCTTGTTACCGCCCATCCAGGCACTTTGAATAATTCATGTGACTGAGGGTGACGTCACCGGGCTCCCTGCGAACCCGAAGAAGAGGCTTCGCTCGGCAGAAAGGGACCCGGTACGTCACTGAGTCTTGGAAACACAGCACTTCCGACTGAGAGTTGGAGATTTGAAAACTGGGCATTAGAAATGTCAGGTAAAGGTAGGACAGGCACGATTGTAACATATAGGGCATTGTTGTACACATACTCCAATCTTCCCAATCCCGGACAACCCCTTTAAGCCAGTAGGGCCTCCTCCTGTCCACTGTGTCTATGGACCATGGGGTTGCCATGAATCAATTTTTTTTTATGCTTTGGAAATGCTGTTAAGATCAGCTCAGGCAAGATGGCAGCCTCCATATTAATAATAATCAGGAAGTAAAATTAAATAAAAAATTTACAATTAGAAAATAAAAACTGATTAGAGAAAAGGATATGTGTTACTATCTGGTTTTAACTGGCAGATAATATTTTTGGTGACACTTTCCTTTAACCTCTTAAGGACACATGACGTACCGGTACGTCATGTGTATTTCCGATCACCGCCGTGCGGCAGGGGGTGATCGGGACTGGGTGCCTGCTGAAATCAATCAGCAGGCACCCTGGGACAATCAATCAGCAGGCACCCTGGGACAACCCATGTATCAGCGATCGCTGCAAACCTTTGGTCAATTCAGACCTGTGGTTTGCAGCGCTGTCGGAAGTTTCTAATCCCCGCTGTCCCTCCCTCCGCAGCCCTCATTATCTGCCGGCGGGCTGTGCAGGGGGGGAGGTGCGGGCGGTGCTGAGGGGGCGTTTGGTCGTGCGATCATCCCGCCCGCCCCCTCTCATTTCCAAGATGGCCGAGAGGTTAGCAAGCAGAGTGTAAGCACATTGCTGACACTCTGCTTGAAACGGCTGACATCTGTGCTGTGATGTCAGTTGTTTAACCCCTTCCATGCCGCGGTCCATAGGGACCGCTGTATGAAAAAGGTTAACAGAGAGAGAGCTCCCTCCCTCTCCCATCGGGGGCTGCTGTGCCTTTTCCGCCCACGATTCTTCACGGGATCACAGAGGGCCCCCCTCCCTCCCCATCACCCGCTGCTCTGTTGTGGCAGCGAGTGATGGTTACCATGGCAACCGGGCGCCTTCACAGGCTTCCGGCTGTCCATGGTGCTGATCAGACTTCTGCTAAAAGCAGAAGTCTGATCAGACTAAGTAAAGTGAAAATACAGTACAGTACACAATATATTGTACTGTATTGTATTATACAGACATCAGACCCACTGGATCTGGGGTCTGGGTCAAAAAAATGTAAAAAAAAGTGAAAAAAAGTAAAAAATAAAAAATTCCCTACACATGTTTGATATCACTGCGTCCGTAACAACCTGATCTATAAAACGGTCATGTTACTTTCCCCGCACGGTGAATGCCATAAAAAATTACAACTATGATGAAATTGAAATTTTGCCCACCTTACTTCCCAAAAAAGGTAATAAAAGTGATCAAAAAGTCGTATGTACACCAAAATAGTACCAATCAAAACGTCACCTCATCCCCCAAAAAATTAGCCCCTACATGAGACAATGGCCCAAAAAATAAAAAGACTATGGCTCTCAGATTAAAACATGATTTTTTTGTTTCAAAAATGCTTTTTAATGTTAAACTTAAAAAAAATAAAAAAAGTAGACATATTAGGTATCGCCGCGTCTGTAAGAACCTGTTCTATAAAAATACAACATGACCTAAACCCTGAGGTGAACACCGTAAAAAAAAAAAAGTGTCAAAAAAGCCATTTTTTCTTACCTTACATCACAAAAAGTGTAATAGCAAGCGATCAAAAAATCGTATTGCCCCCAAAATAGTGCCAATCTTACCGTCATCTCATTCCACAAAAATGATACCCTACCTAAGACAATTTCCCAAAAACTGAAAAAAATATGGCTCTCGGACTATGGAGACACTAAAACATGATTTTTTTTGTTTCAAAAATGAAATAATTGTGTAAAACTTACATAAATAAAAAAAAGTTGACATATTAGGTATCGCCGCGTCTGTAATAACCTGATATATAAAAATACCACATGATCTAACCTGTCAGATGAATGTTGTAAATAACAAAAAATAAAAACAGTGCCAAAACAGCTATTTCTTGTTACCTTGCCTCACAAAAAGTGTAATATAGAGCAACCAAAAATCATATGTACCCTAAAATAGTACCAAAAAAACTGCCACCCTATCCCGTAGTTTCTAAAATGGGGTCACTTTTTTGGAGTTTCTACTCTAGGGGTGCATCAGGGGGGCTTCAAATGGGACATGGTGTCAAAAAAACAATCCAGCAAAATCTGTTTTCCAAAAACCGCATGACATTCCTTTCCTTCTGCGCCCTGCCGTGTGCCCGTACAGCAGTTTACGACCACGTATGGGGTGTTTCTGTAAACTACAGAATCAGGGCCATAAATATTGAGTTTTGTTTGGCTGTTAACCCTTGCTTTGTAACTGGAAAAAATTGATTCAAATGGAAAATCTGCCAAAAAAGTGAAATTTTGAAATGTTATCTCTATTTTCCATGAATTCTTGTGGATCACCTAAAGGGTTAACAAAGTTTGTAAAATCAGTTTTGAATACCTTGAGGGGTGTAGTTTGTAAAATGGGGTCATTTTTGGGTGGTTTCTATTATGTAAGCCTGACAAAGTGATATCAGACCTGAACTGGTCCTTAAAAAGTTTTTTAGAAATTTTCAGAAAAATTTCAAGATTTGCTTCTAAGCTTTTAAGCCTTGTAACATCCCCAAAAAATAAAATGGCATTCCTAAAATGATCCGAACATGAAGTAGACATATTGGGAATGCAAATTAATAACTATTTTTGGAGGTATTACTATGTATTATAGAAGTAGAGAAATTGAAACTTGGAAATTTGCTAATTTTTCCAAATTTTGGGTAAATTTGGTATTATTTTATAAATAAAAATGGTTTTTTTTACTCCATTTTACCAGTGTCATGAAGTACAACATGTGACAAAAAAACTATCTCAGAATGGCCTGGTTAAGTAAAAGCGTTTTAAAGTTATTCACACATAAAGAGAAACTGGTCAGATTTGCAAAAAATGGTCTGGTCCTTAAGGTGAAAATGAGCCCGATTCTTAAGGGGTTAAAGCCTTTTTAGAAGCTGTTTGGATCAAAAAGCAAATCAGAGACACTAAGTAACCCCCTATCCAAAAACTTTTCAGCCCTTAGGGAAACAAGCCGTCTTTACATATTAAAAACCTAACAAGGCATCTAATTTTTAAATAATTGCAATTGTGCTCGAAATAGGATGCTGTTTTAGGATAAGAGTTACTTTGATTACACAAATAAGATAATGAATATATTAAATGCAGACCTTAGTGCATCAAATTTGATCTGCATATTCCTTAGAAATAGACAATCTACATATAATAAAATCCCTGTGTGTGTGCACGTCCGTGCGTGTGTGCCGATTAGTGAAGTGCACATGAGCGGCGCGCCGGCCAATCAACACACGTGCCTCCTTCTCCCCCTTCGGCTTCCTCTGCATCCGACTCACAACCCGGGATTCGGGCGCTGCAACCGCCGCCTGCCACAGCAAATCCTTCACCGGACACCCTTACACACCTGTGCACCGGGCAGAGAGTGGCTTCGTATCTGCTGCAGCATCGCATCCTGGAGTTCATAGAACTCCCAAAGAGCCTGGGGGGACAAAGCTGGGCGCACTGGGGACCTCTGATTCTGGACCCCGGGTATCTGGCAGAACAGGGGGCACATGTTAGTCCCCGCAGCGGCTGCCTCCTCCTCGCTCCTATTTCACCCTAAGTCAGGAAAAGGCTACACAGTAGCAAGTGAGGGAAGCTATCATAGGCAGGGAGCATTACACACGTATTACACTCCAACCCCCATCATTGTATACATATTACACTCCAACCTTCATCATATTACACTGCAACCCCCATCATTGTACACATATTACACTCCAACCCTCATCATTACACTACAGGCCTCATTAGAGTGTAATGTATGTGTAATGATGGGAATTGGAGTGTAATATGTGTGTAATGATGGGGGTTAGAGTGTAATATGTGTATAATGATGGGGATCTCGGGGTGTGAGGCGGCTGCAGAGGAAGCTGGAGGTGGAAGAGGAGTCACGGGGGAGCTGGGCACAGCAGCGGGCTAGCGCTCAGGTGCGGGCGGCGTGTAAAACGCTGTGTGCTGATAGGTCCCCATGCCACGCATGTGCAGCCAGCTGGACCACAGGGGAAACACTTGAGGCTACTGTGGGCCGATGGGGGTAGTAGTTAATTTACTCACAGTTAGCAGAGCCTCCCTGGGCCGGCAGTGCAGTGGAGGGAAGGACAGCACTAAATCCTTCAGGGCACTCTCTATTGCAGGGAACACCAGCCAGTTGGAAGTTGAGGTGCCCTTGATGGTGTAAGTGTTTAGGGTGCTTTGGTGGCTGGGCCCCTGTGTTCATGACGCTAGCACCATAAGGTGAAAATGTTGAGAGTAGTAGAAAGGATGAGGAATCAGTTGTAGTAGAAAACTGTTGAATATTTACTGAATCAACCGTCTCAGGACAGTTGGTACAGTTCATTTATATATCAAAGGTAATAATCCAGATGTTACTTTAGCTGAGATCCTTATACCAGGTCTGGCAATTGTCAGTTGAGTTCTCTAACTTTACAGGCAAAGAATGGGTAAATTTGTACTAAGTCCACTTCCTAGCACTCAGGTACTGAATATAATGATTTCCTATTGATCTTGAGCAATCCAATAAGGGCGTTCTCCCTCGTGGCAGGCAAACTCTCTGCTACATTATTTTATGCAGGATGCTCTCCTGAAATATTCAGGTTCACTATGTCCCCAGAAGGTTTTTAGTGAAAAAGGATAATTCTGCGCACTAATCATCCAGTTGTGTCCAGGTACCTTTAAGTTCCTCCCGGTCACTTGTGCTGGTGAAGTCCCTTGGCTAGACTCAGCTCTAATCTTTACTAGACTTGCTCTATATTCATACTTAGACTTACTATCTGGTGATGGGCTGCAGTAAACTCTTGGTTTGTCCTCTCCAGGTTTGATCAGGGCCCAGAGGAAAGAAAGGCAGTTACATTGTGGAACTTGCCTGTTCTCCTCCTCCATTAACTTCCTTTCTACATACTGAACTCACTCCAACTAACTACTTCCTCCTCTAGGCTAGCACACCCCTGGCTACAGGGCCGGCCTTAGGTGTTCAGGCGCCCTGTGCGAGCTAACCTTGTGGCGCCCCCCCCCCCCAAAAAAAAAAACACTGCTTGTTGCTGGCATCATGGCATAGGCTGGCTGACTATCCAACCAAGTAGTTACCAGCCCGCACACCCCAAAGGACGGTGTAATGTTATACTTCCCTACTTCGTGAGATTTCCCTACCTTCGTCACTTCCGGTCGCACCGGACATGACGTGAGGAGGTGTGCAGCGCCGCGCAGGCGCACAACGACAGGTTAGGGAAATTTTACAGCAGAGTGCGCATGCGCCAGGAGCCTCGCCGGCGGTTAGGGTAGGGAAAAACTATGGGCCAGTGCGCAGGCGCAGTGATCGGATGGATGTTCTCAGCTGGACACCGACCGACACTGCGCATGCACCGTGAGCCTCACCAGCGGTTAGGGAAGGGAAAAATTACGCACGGGCCAGTGCTTTTTCCCTACCCTAACCGCTGGTTAGGCTCCCAGCGCATGCGCAGTGTCGGCCGGTGTCCAGCTGAGAACATCCATCCGATCACCGCACCTGTGCACTGGACCATAATTTTTCCCTACCCTAACCGCTGGCGAGGCTCCCAGCGCATGCGCACTCTGCTGTGAAATTTCCCTAACCAGTCGTTGTGCGCAGTGCGCCCCCCCCCAATATAATAAACATTGGTGGCGCAGTGCGCCACCCCCAACACCCCAGTATGATAAACATTGGTGGCGCAGTGCGCCCCCCCCAACACCCCAGTATAATAAACATTGGTGGCGCAGTGGGCCCCCCCAATATAATAAACATTGGTGGCGCAGTGCGCCCCCCCCAATATAATAAACATTGGCACAGTGCGCCCCCCCAATATAATAAACATTGGTGGTGCAGTGCGCCCCCCCAACACCCCAGTATAATAAACATTGGTGGCGCAGTGCGCCCCCCCCCAATATAATAGACATTGGTGGCGCAATATAATAAACATTGGTGGAGCAGTGGGCAGTGCCAATGAGGGTTAAAAAATAAAAAAATAATTAACTCACCTCCTCCAATTGATCGTCTCCTGTTCTTTCTTCAGGACCTGTCAAAGGACCTGTGGTGACATCACTGTGCTCATCACATGATACATCACATGATCCATCACCATGGTAATGGACCATGTGATGAGCTCAGTGACGTCACCACAGGTCCTGAAGAAAGAACAGGAGACCGGCAGCTACGCGATCAACTGGAGGAGGTGAGTTAATTTTTTTAATTATTTTTTAACCCTCATTGGCACTTCCCACTGAGCCACCAATGTTTCTTATACTGGGGTGTTGGGGGGGCGCACTGTGCCACCAACGTTTCTTATACAAATACAGGAGGCGGGTGCCGGAATCAAATAGCCGGCACCCGACCTTTGTGACAGGGAGCTGCGATCAGCGGCAGTTAACCCCTCAGGTACCGCACCTGAAGGGTTAACTCAACTGCAGCTGATCGCAGCTCCCTGTCACAGAGGTCGGGTGTCGGCTATTTGATTCCGGCACCCGCCTCCTGTATTTGTATTACAGGTCAGTTATCTTCATTGGTGGCGCAGTGGCCACAGCCCCTCCCCTCCTCCTCCCGTCTCTCTTCTTATTGGCAGCGGCGGGGGCAGCAGGCAGGTCAGACACAGGGGAGGAGGAATCAGGTCAGACAGGGGAGGGGGAGATGGAGGGGGCGCCCCGAGGGAGAACACAAGTCCAGCCTCGCCTGCCGCATATTACATTGCGAGCTGTCGGCCGCCCAGCGCCCCTGTTGCTATGGCGCCATGTGCGGCCGCACAGCCCGCACACCCCAAAGGCCGGCCCTGCCTGGCTACATATATTATATGGCGCCAGAACCACCTAGGGGCAAATAAATGTAATGACAATGCCAGCCTGATATTAGGAAAATACAAGACATTAAATACATTAAATATAACAGTTAGCAGCAAAAGTTTAAAGTGCCCACATATAGCACATAGTGGGACACTGCACATGCCCAGTATAACAAACAGCACACACACACGGACACAGGGCACTCACACAGGGCTTTTATTATGTAGGATGATTATGGAGGCTGGAGTGTAATCCTACTTAATAAAATCCCTGTGTGATATGTATACAATGATAGGGGTTGGAGTGTAATATGTGTGTAATGCTCCCTGCCTGTGATAGCTTGCCTCACTTGCTACTGTGCGGCCATTTCCTGACTTTGGTGGGCGGGGTTAGGGCAAAATAGGAGCAAGAAGGATGCAGCCGCTGCGGGACTAACATGTGCCCCCTGTGCTGCCAGATACCCGGGGTCCAGAATCGGAGGTCCCCAGTGCTCCAAGCTTTGTCCTCCCAGGCTCTTTGCCGCCCAATCACCCCTGCCCTACATGCAACGACATCGCCCACACCAGTGCGCATGGTGCACCGACCAATCATCACTCGGGACTCTGCATTCCGCCCACACCTGCACGCCGGCCAATCACCATCGCCGCTCGCAGGTTATGGTGTGCTCTCCACGTCGGAGCGCTGCCATTACTGTTCATGCATTACAGAGTCGCACAGTCCCAGCACTCTCAGCCACAGACAGCAGCCACTGCCAGCAGTCTCAGCCACCAGTCGCTGCCAGAAGGTCAGCACCACCAGTCAGTGCCAGCTGTCTCAGCCATTAGTCAGTGCCACCAGCCACAGCCACCAGTCACAGTTCCAGCAGTCTCAGACAGCAGTCAGTGCCAGCCATCTCAGCCATCAGTCAGTGCCACCAGTCACAGTGCCAACAGTCTCAGCCACCAGTCAGTGCCACCAGCCACAGGCACCAGTCACAGTGGCAGCAGTCTCAGCCACCAGTCAGTGCCAACTGTCTCGGCCATCAGTCAGTGCCACCAGTCACAGTGCCTGCAGTCTTAGCCACCAGTCAGTGCCAGCCATCTCAGCCATCAGTAAGTGCCACCAGCCACAGCCACCAGTCACAGTGCGAGCAGTCTCAGCCATCAGTCAGTGCCACTTGCCACAGCCACCAGTCGCAGTGCCAGCAGTCTCAGCCATCAGTCAGTGCCACTAGCCACAGCAACCAGTCACAGTGCCAGCAGTCTCAGCCACCATTCAGTGCCAACCGTCTCAGCCATCAGTCAGTGCCGGAGGTCTCAGCCACCAATCACTGCCAGCAGTCTCAGCACCACCAGTCAGTGCCAGCCGTCTTAGCCATCAGTCAGTGCCACCAGCCACAGCCACCAGTCACAGTGCCAGCAGTCTCAGCCACAGCCAACAGTTTCGGCCACCAGCCACAGCCACCAGTCAGTGTCAGCAGTTTCAGCCACCAGTCAGTGCCAGTGCCATTTAATATAGACTGTTCCTACTAATGTTTATGCACTAATATTCTAACACCCGTTATTGCAATAGGCTTAATGTCTAGTGCTTTATAAAGGAGTACTCATTTCATTTAGTGAGATGGATACTCAAGCTGACATTTCAATATAAGAATCCATCAATGGCATCTGTAGGGCCTTCTGCATTATGCAAGGGTTTCACAGGAGTGTGCTCTTAAGAGATCTTCAGCTTTGCATTAAACCCATTGGGAGATGCAGAAAACACTTGCTGTTATGACAGATGAGTGTTAAATAATCTTGTGACATGAGCTCTTTAGTCTTAAGTCACGTAGTGAAATCCTTTGAAACTTATCTCTAGTAGTCTCAAGGGTCTGTGTGATTTGGTCAAATTATCTTAATCAGAAATGTCTAGATGAATTACACTTGTCATGCTCCTAACAACATATCCCAACCCTTTATTTTTAATCATGATCTGTCCTTGGGTGTATGTGACCAAATTATATATTGCAGAGGATCCTTCACTGAAGCAAGTTGGATGGAAGGCAATTATTCACTCAAGGTCAATGTAGTTTTTACTTTAGGTGTTTGATTATAGCACTAGTATGATCATGATTAAACAATATGAAGCTAAAGAGAAGTTTTGGAAAATGTATTGGTCTGTGATACAACACTAGAAAGTGAATGTGAGCTGTGCTTCGATAAAGGGGTTTTCTGAACAGATCATTTTGTTAGAAAACTGGTCAAAAAAGCTCTAAAAAGAAGCATTATTCACCTCCTCCAATCCATCAATGCTGCCGTTCCAAATTTCTGGTGCAGTCCCTGATGCTCTTCATTTCCTAGTACCGACTTGATGGAAAAAAAACAGGAAAGGACTGCTCAGGCAATCACTGAAACGCCTCACCCATTGATTGGCTAAATGGTGTTTCCGATGTTGAGCCAGGACAAGTGCAGTACCTCAAACCTAGGGGTATGTGGAAAGTTATGTCAAGACAATGCAATGCACTGTATATTTAGTGTGTTCCAGCATGATACAGGCATGTTCAGAGTTAACCAACCTGGCCCAGACCTCTCTGGAGCTTAGGGTTGGGCTGGCTCCACTCCCTAGTTCCAGAAGATTCAAGTCAGGGTAGCTATAGAGATGGAGGAGGTAGGGAGCAGTCTCCATGTGCTCCTCTTCTCCAGATTCCAGCTTCAGGCACTGAAGCCTTTGGCATCTCCACATGCTCCAGGAGATAAAAGAGAGGAAGGATTTGCATGGCTACAGCATGAGAGTCAGCAAGGTAACCCAGCTTAAACATTCCAGACCCTGATGCTGCATACAGGAAACAAGTTAAGACACCCTTTGCACCCCAGACTAGAAGACACTACATCCAATTAACAGAGATTTTGGCAAGAGAAGGAGTAATTAGAGGGCCACAGCTGCAACAAGCTGCTTAGTTCTTTCTTGAACATTTGGGAGGATGCCCTGTGTACAAATAACTGCTGGAGGTTCTACAACGCCTATTGTGCAGAAAGTAAAGAGAGACTTTTGTTGAGTTTAATCTGGCCTGGTCTTTGACTCTCTTAACATTACACACTGGCCATTGCATTTCCATCATGTGCCCTGCCTAGCACCCACATGGACATAAACACTATGCGCACCCCTGACCTAGCATCAGGTAGGAAGCCCATGGCTAGAGGGAGAGCCCCGAAGGAGCAAAACATTACCTTGCTTTACTGCACCAACCCCAGGGAGCGAAGGCCTGAGGGAGTACACTGTGACACATCATCATCAGGAGCACTACCACTCCCATGCTCTGCTCCGGTTCCTGTAAACTAGCAAAATGAAGTTTATGTCACGCTATTGTTGTGTACAGTAACAAGAAGCCTATTATGTTTCTTGTATAATGATGGGTGCGGCTTATTTCTTATTCTGCTATTTTGTGCAATAAAAGGTAGAAAACTCAAAATGTACTTCAATAATTATTCTCAAATGCTAGTTATAATCTCTTCTGTAATTGTTTCCCAAATGTGTTTTGTATTACAAAAACAAAAGAAGTGGAGATAAATGATCTCAAATGATATAATCTAATCACAAACTAACTAATGTATTTAAAAGCTTTCTGCAAACCGCTTTCTACAAAAAAAATAGTCACGAAAAGATAAACTTTTTCACTAAATGTATTTTTATAAAAATATAGTTAAAAGGGTTTTCCTATTTAGACTTTTATGGTATATCAATAGGATAAGCCATAAATGTCCAATAAGTGCAGGTTCCACCTCTGGAATCTGCTCCTATCTCAAGAACAAGGCCCTGACAGGAATGAAGAACACACCGGACATATGCCACGTTCTCTCCATTCTCTGCTATGGAACTTGAAAGTAGCTGAGGGCATGTGCTTGCAGTCCATTCACATTAGGGCCCTGTTCTTGAGATGAGTAGGGCCAAAACTGAGACATCAGAGCGCTTCAGACATAACTTTTATGTATATATAAATTGTAAAGAGAATAAAAATGTAAAGTGTATAGGATGATTTAAACACAAGGAATAACAGCAGAAAAGCTTTGATGGGCTTAAATTAGCATAGTCTGGGATAAATTTCCACTAAGGGACATGGTATCAAAAAGTAGGTCCCTGTAATGACGTATTTTTGAACTTCCCAGCGGTAATAGATAGTCAGGCAGTAACCGTGATATGAGCTGCCTGACAAAGCAGCTTGTTCCCCATATTTATAAAACCTAGTTCCATTCACTATGCATTTCATTATCGATTAATCCATTAGAGGAGAAAAGGAAAAGGAGAAGATGTAATGTCTGTGCCTTTTTAACAGGAAACTGTTACCTGACAACCCAATTGAAAAGATTATGGCTGTTAGGCGACCAGACTTTCACGCATGGCATCTCACAGCTGGATATGTACAGTGTTGACAGCAGGTATTTAATGGATGATGCATAACCTGGGTCAATGAGGCCCTATGAATGGTCAGACAGATGGTTTGGTGTACCCATCCAGGTATGCATGTACCCGCAGAATGATCAATAAAAATCTTCTTGGATAATATTAAAAAGGATAGCTACAACCATTTTATTGCGTTGATAAATCTCAAATTAAAAAATAAGTAAACCTCTTTGCAAACAATCTTGATTAAAAAATATTCTAATATTTTGTCTGTGGCTCATGTGCATATCTGTGTGTCACTACACATATTGTTATATAAAGGAGAGACCGGCACTCGCACTGTAGATGTATTAGATGCTGAGTTTATTTCGTCACATATTACAGCATAGTGACGCGTTTCAGAACATAAGTGCTTTCATCAGACTAAATACATACGTCCTACCATTGTACCTTATATAGAAACAAATGGATACAAAGGAACTGACGTCACATCATTAACTCCTCCCATAGCTGAGATGATGCAGAGTATAAGGTAGCCAGTAAATTGTCCCAAATATAATATAGATATTCCGGAAAATCAATTCCGCTGTGAAAGAAAGGGACAAGATTTTAGACAACATGTCACATAAAACCACACACATTATATTCTCGATTTAAACCTTTTGGTTCTAGCATGTGACATGTTGTCTAAAATCTTGTCCCTTTCTTTCACAGCGGAAGTGAATGGGGCTGCGTGAAAATCGCAAGCATCCGCAAGCGAGTGCGGATCGGTGCGATTTTCTTGCATGGTTGCTAGGAGACGATCAGGATGGGGACCCGATCTTTATTATTTTTCCTTATAACATGGTTATAAGGGAAAATAATAGCATTCCTTATACAGAATGCTTAGTAAAATAGTGATGGAGGGGTTAAAAATAAAAAATTTAAATATTAAACTCACCTTAATCCACTTGAACGCTCAGTCTGGCATGTCTTCTTTCTTTTTTGATGAAAAGGACCTGTGGTGACGTCACTGCACTCATCACATGGCCCATCACCATGGTGATGGACCATGTGATGATCGCAGTGACATCATCAAAGGTCCTTTAGCCAGGTCCTGAAGAAAGTAGAAAGAAGAGGACATCCGCTACGCGATCAAGTGGATGGGGTGAGTTAAATTTGTTAATTATTTTTAACCCCTAAAGCCACATTTTAGTAAGCATTCTGTATTAGGAATGCTATTATTTTCCCTTATAACCATGTTATAATGGAA
This sequence comes from Bufo bufo, assembly GCF_905171765.1. Lineage (NCBI taxonomy): Eukaryota > Metazoa > Chordata > Amphibia > Anura > Bufonidae > Bufo > Bufo bufo. The sequence continues at coordinate 436,879,431 of NC_053389.1, read as the reverse complement.
AATAATAAAATCTACAGAACACCTAACCCAAACCCGAACTTCTGTGAAGAAGTCCAGGTTCGGGTCTGGGTACCAAACATGCAGATTTTTCTCACGCGTGTGCAAAACGCATTAAAACGCTTTGCACTCACGCAGAAAAATCGCGCATTTTCCCGCAACGCACCCTCATCTTAAACGGCCCTCACACGCGAAGCCCGTGTAAAAGAGGCCTAAGATAGCATAAGTTCAAAATGTATCCATAAAAACAAGTGGGAGCAAATAAACAGATTTAACTCTGGATGGCTCAGCGCTTTCTACTGTTGGAAGTTATTAGAAATTCTGTGATAAACATCTATCCTAAGCAATTATGAAGCAATAAATTCATAAGTACGTTTTACAGAAAATTAGGTGTGGTTCTGGCATGAATTATATAGAAGTAAAGTGCAATTATATTGCTGTAATTAAATACACCTTTAGTGTTACACAGTCTTTTACTTACTGAGAAATGAGTTAGGCCTTATCTTGAACATGCAGAATGTAAAGCCTGTTAGGTGAGATGCAGTTCATAGAAGTGGTTTCCAACTAGATACCCGTACGAAATTTCTCCTTTCAAGGGGTAGAAGACATTTTTTTGAATATGGCAATAAGTGTGGTAGACTATTAGCCAGATCATTACGCGAACAAAGAGCTAGGAATTACGTCCCCCGCATTGCACCTTCACGGGGTCATGTGCTGAATAACCCTGATTCCATAACAGAGGCTTTCGCCCACTTTTATCAGAACCTTTACAATTTTCCACAGTCTAATCAAATGAGTCCGTCCCTAGACTCAGCCATGAGTACATACCTGACCAGATCAGGCCTACCCAAACTACCGAGTGAGGCCCTTGAGGGTCTGAGTGGCCCGATTACCACTGATGAGATAGAAGAGGCTCTGAAATCAATGCAGCCTAGTAAAGCACCGGGCCCGGATGGCCTTCCAGCCTCATATTACAAGAGATATCTCCCCCTTCTCCAAACCCCTCTTACTAACGCCCTAAATAAAATAAGCTCAGGTAACCCCCTCCCTAAGGATATGTCGCATGCACACATTACGGTAATCCATAAGGAAGGTAAGGACCCAACTGCCTGCGCTAGTTACCGCCCCATATCGTTACTTAATGTTGACATTAAGTTGTTTGCAAAAGTGTTGGCCACACGGATAACCCCTTTCCTGTCCGATCTTATACATACAGATCAGGTTGGCTTTATCCCTTCAAGGGAGGCGAGAGACAATACCACGAAAGTATTGAACTTGATCCATCATGCTAAGATACAACGCTCTTCCCTATGTCTCCTATCCACCGATGCCGAAAAGGCATTTGACAGGGTGGGATGGCCTTGGTTACTAGCAGTACTAAACCATGTGGGCATCGAGGGTCCACTGTTATCATGGATCCGTTCTCTCTACTCCTCACCCTCGGCGGCCACAAGGGTTAATGGTGTGCTCTTGCCCCCCTTTGATATCAGGAATGGTACCCGCCAAGGTTGCCCTCTATCACCCTTAATCTTCATCCTTACCTTCGAACCTCTTCTGAGGACTATTAGGAAAAAGCCTGACATCTCGGGTTTGGTGGTGGGAGGAAAGGAATTTAAAATAGCAGCCTATGCGGATGACCTGATGTTTATGATTACCAGACCTCGGATCACCTTCCCCAACCTAATTGCTGAATTTAAAGAGTTTCACAGCTTATCCAATCTGAAAATCAACTTACAAAAGTCTGAGGCGCTTAATATATCCATTCCAAACTCCCTTGAGGCGGGAGCCATTAGATACTTGGGCGCGATGATCCACATTCCAGCTAGTTTCTTTAATACTGCACACCGTGACCTCTTCAAATTTATCTGGGCAGGAAGAAATCTGAGACTTTCTAGATCCCTACTACATGTTCTGAGGGATAGGGGGGGTTTGGGGATACCTGACTTAAGGAAATATCATGCTGCTTCTATGTTTCAGCGGGTGGTAGATTGGTGCCGACAAGTTCCATTCAAACAATGGATCTCCATTGAACAACTCTCATCCCGGACCCCCCTAGCTCTACTACCATGGACTGATAGGCAGGTTCCGTCTGCAATTTCCTCCCACCCTATCATAGGTCCTACTCTAATTCAATTCCGCAAATACCAACATATTCCCACGATCTCTCCAACGCCATCCCCAATGTTCCCTATCCTGGGACATCCGGACTTCCCGGCGAGTAGTTCGGGGGGCCCATTTGTGCAATGGAGACTGAGTGGTAGGTGTCGAGCGCCTTTCTTTAGAACCTCTGGACGGTGGTTCACACACGCTGAACTCTTGGGACAGTCTGAACCCTGTATTCTAGGACCGTGGAGAACTAGGCAATTACACCACTTCCTTTCCTCTATCCCTTCTTCCCCAGGTTTTGATAGAGCTCTTACTTCTTTTGAAAAAACATGCATAGGCTCAGGAATATACCGCCATTCTCTCTTGGAACTCTATAAGACGTTGGTAACGCCTGAAGTAGATTCCCACCCCTCCTACTCTGACAAATGGGATCAAGATTTGCAAGTTGATATCTCCTCCGACCAATGGCTCAAAATATTCCAACTAGCTCACAAATCCTCCATTTCCAGTAAGTATCAGGAGGCCAGTTATAAATTACTATCAAGATGGTACTATGTCCCTGCCCGTCCCCAGAGAATGTTTCTGACAACGTCCCCTTTGTGCTGGCGTTGCGAATCTTCTCAGGGCTCGCTTCTCCATATTTTCTGGCAATGTGACAAAGTCAAGCATTTTTGGGACTCAATTCATAAGGCCTTAGCATCTATCTTCTCTTTTCCCATACCAAACATTTCTCTCGGATTTACCACTGAGCTTATTCTGTCGATCCTGTCTGCGCCACTTGGTCATTGCGGCTAGATCTTGCATCCCAGTGAAATGGAAATCCCCTACTTCACCATCCACTGGGTTGTGGATTCAAAAAGTGGAAGAGATCAGGAGAATGGAGGAACTTACAGCGTCCTTAAAGGGTAATCACAGAGCCTTTGTTACTACTTGGACCCCTTAGTTTGTCTTTCAGGATTCATCTGAGTACCAATCCCTGCTGGCCTGACAGTGTCATCATTACCATTTTCATCCGTTTAATCTATCCCTTTTGCTTACTTTTACCTTTTGTAACCTATCCTTCCTTTTGTGGGTTTGTCCTGTCTTCCCCCCAGCTGTCTTCAGTCTTATTATTATTATGATGAGGCTGCATTGTGTTGTGTTTTCTTGGTTTTGTTTTTTATATACTACATATATCGTGATACTCATCCATTATTATGGATTTCATGTAATACATAGGTTTAGACCTTATTGTCAGGATATTATCATGTTACCCATGACAGTTTGTCGGCCTGGTTCCGACTCTATCATTCTGTTATATGTGAATAAACATATTACAACTTTTGTCATATTCTTGAAACTTATAAATAAAGAATAAAAAATAAAAAAGAAGTAGTTTCCAACGTCTGGCTTTTGCATGACTAATGCCTAGCCAAAAAGGGAAGTAACTTCCTATCATTCAGCTGATATCCCTAGGATCATGATCAGGCATGAGCTTTCCTATATGGATGATTATCCCAACCACAAAGAACCGAAGAGATACTTTGTTTTCTCCTCTATTATGTGGGGAACGTGTTATCTTTGCATTAGGTATATGTTTATGTATCTAAGTGTGGGTCTTTATGTGTGGTCTGTGCTCCTTCCATATGTACTCAGTAACTGTTTGTTACTGACGTTCCTGCAACAGGTGGCCGGAGATCGGTGAGACTGGCAACACGTGGTATGATCTGACATGTTTTCCGTTTGGATCAAATGTCGTCTGTGTTGATATGGTTCTTGCCACACCTTCTTTTCCCAGGTGTGGCTATTGTGGTAATTTTACCTTCTCTATTTATTGTTGTTTCTCCCACTATGCTATGCGGTTTATAGCTTCTGTTGGACTTGTGGTTAGCTTGTGTGTGGACCTCAACTGAGTTTCTGGTGCTGCCATAGCCACTTGAAGTGGTGGTGGTGGTTACCAGGCCCGTCTTGAGCCTAAAGTTGCCCTCCCAGACAGATTCTCTGGGGGAAGTGATAATTTCATTTTGTTTAGGGGGGCATGCAAATTGTATTTTAGGCTACGTCCACACTCATCTGGGGATAAGATTCAGAGAGTTGGTGTGGTTATTTTGTTGCTTAAAGAGGACGCTCAGTCATGGGCTTTTTCTCTGCTGATCAGATATCAGTCTCTCCGGTCGGTAGATTAATTTTTCAAAGCTCTGGGTCTCATCTATGATGACCCGGATCGGACCTCCCTGGCCGAGACCAAGCTACATGTCCTTCGTCAGGGAGAGAGTTCTGCTGAGATCTATTGCTCTGAGTTTAGGAGGTGGGCTACGGATACTGAGTGGAACGATCCGGCTCTCCGTAGTCAGTTTTAGGACGCTTTGTCATTTCATAAGAATCCTGAGTCTCTGGAAGCCGCTATGTCTCTTGCAGTATGCATTGATAGACACCTGAAAGAAAGATTTAGGGGACCCCACTCTTAGGACGTACTATCACATAAAATATCGTCTTCCTCTGACACTTTGGGTGAAGATACTCTTGGGTTTATGTCTGGGGACGAACCCATGCATTTAGGGGGAGCTACTCCTGGATCTGCTTTTAAGCGTATTAGTCGTAGGAAGGGAGTGTTTTTTTCTGCGGACAAAAGGGACATTTTATCGATGTATGTCCATGCATTCAGCGTCAAAAAGAAAAAAAAGGGGACGTCTAATTCCCATCTGACTCTTGGAGGGGTGAGAGGAGAGTCAGAGAACGTGCATTTGTCTTTGACTGGTAGTACCCGATATCTCCTGACTGCCAAGGTGGTGCTAGAGTCCACGACTGTGGAGATTGAGGTGTTTATCGACAGTGGGGCAGGGGTGAACCTGATTGATCCTTAGTTCGTCCGTATGCACAGGTTGTCTCAAAGTGCATTAGAGAAAAACATTTCCATTTTTGCTATTGATTCTGCACCTCTAACTCAGAAGTGTTTATCATGATATCAGCTTAAGAATGGGTGACTTTCATCAGGAATTCATCTCGTGTTTTGTGTTGGAGGGTCTCCCTTCTCCGTTGGTTCTGGGTTTACCGTGGTTAAGCAAGCACAATCCAACCATTGATTGGCAAGCTAGACAGATTCTGGATTGGGGTGATTATTGCATTGACAATTGTCCGAATACATCTTTTTCTGCTTTAACTACATTAACATTACCCTCTTTTATATCTGATTTGCCAATGTATTTTCTGAAGTTGGATGCCAGGATTTACCTCTGCATCGGGAATATGATTGTACTATCAACCTTATTCTCGGAGCTAAGTTGCCCAAATCTAGGTTGTATAACCTTTCTGGACCCGAAAGAACGGCCATGAGAGAGTATTTTACCGAGAGTTTGGCTAAAGGACACATAAAACCTTCCAAATCTCCAGTGGAAGCAGGGTTTTCTTTTTTTTTTAAAAAGGACGGAACTCTTAGGCCATGTCTGGATTTCCGTGAGCTCAGTCGGATTACTGTCTGTGATCCTTACCCCCTTTCTTTGATTCCTGATTTGTTTAACCAGATTGTTGATGCCAAGGTGTTCTCCAAGTTGAACTTAAAGGGACACTGACAGGCCAAAACAGCATATATAGTTAGATATATCACATTACAGGTCTTATACAGTCTTTTAAAAGCATATAAGTATCCCCCCTGTCCACCTTATAAAGAGCGAAATATAAAGTTTTATAACCTGCTTCTCCGGTGAGCAATCTGCCCAAGGGGCGGCGTTTCATGTGAAAATGCGCCCAGCCAGCCTTCCCAACTGCCGTTTAAAGCCCCGCCCAGCTCATCAATATTCACTTCGCTGGGCGGCGGCTAGAACTCTCCCCAGTCCCGATCCTGCGCCTGCGCAATTCAATCCTCCGGGCATCGTTCATGCCCAATCTTCTGCGCCTGCGCCCCGCCGTGCCCTTAGATCGCGCCTGCGTACACACACCAGCCTGCGTCTTCGAGGCAGCTGCAGCCTCAGCCATGCACTGTTCAGAGCAGCCCGGAGGATTGAATTGCGCAGGCGCAGGATCGGGACTGGGGAGAGTTCTAGCCGCCGCCCAGCGAAGTGAATATTGATGAGCTGGGAGGGGCTTCAAACGGCAGTTGGGAAGGCTGGCTGGGCGCATTTTCACATGAAACGCCGCCCCTTGGGCAGATTGGTGACCGGAGAAGCAGGTTATAAAACTTTATATTTCGCTCTTTATAAGGTGGACAGGGGGGATACTTATATGCTTTTAAAAGACTGTATAAGACCTGTAATGTGATATATCTAACTATATATGCTGTTTTGGCCTGTCAGTGTCCCTTTAAGGGGAGGCATATAATCTCGTCAGGATCAAGGAGGAGGATGAATGGAAGACGGCTTTTAATACCCCAGAGGGTCACTTTGAGAACCTGGTCATGCCTTTTGGGTTGACCAAAGCTCCTGCGGTTTTCCAGCATTTTGTGAATTACATTTTTCATCACCTGGTGGGAAGGTTTGTTGTCGTGTATTTGGATGGCATACTAATTTATTCTCCAGACGCAGAGACTCATCAGGATCACGTTAGACAGGCGTTACAGATCCTAAGAGATAATAAATTAGAGAAGTGTGTTTTTGCTGTACATGAGGTGCAATTCTTGGGCTACCTGCTGTCATCTTCAGGTTTTTGAATAGATCCAGAAAGTCCGTGCTGTATTGGACTGGGATCGACACAAAAATCTGAAGGCTCTTATGCGGTTTTTGGGGTTCACCAACTATTACCGAAACTTTATTCAGAATTATTTGACAGTGGTGAAACCCTTAATTGACATGACTAAGAAAGGGACGGATGTCTCAGTATGGTCTGATTCGATGTTGCAAGCCTTTTCTGTGGTTAAGAAGTGCTTCGCTTCTGCCCCTATATTGGTGCAGCCAGATGTATCACAACCTTTCATTGTGGAAGTGGACGCGTCCGAGGTGGGGGTAGGAGCAGTCTTATCGCAGGGCCCGTCACCTGGTAAATGGTTCCCATGTGCATTTTTCTCTAAAAAACTCTCTGCTGCAGAGAGAAATTACGATTTGGGTAACAGAGAGTTGCTGACCATTAAGTTGGCTTTTGAGGAGTGGCGTCATTGGTTGGAAGGGGCTATTCATCCTATCACGGTGTTCACAGATCACAAAAATCTGGCTAAGGCTACTTTCACACTCGCGTTTTTTGCGGATCCATCATGGACGGATCCGTTCAGATAATACATCCGTCTGCATCTGTTCAGAATGGATCCGTTTGTATTAGCTTTAACATAGCCAAGACGGATCCATCTTGAACACCATTGAAAGTCAATGGAGGACGGATCCGTTTTTTATTGTGCCAGATTGTGTGCCAGGACGGATCCGTTTGGCTCAGTTTCATCAGACGGACACCAAAACGCTGCAAGCAGTATTTTGGTGTCCGTCTCCAAAGTGGAATGAAGACTGAGCTCATGCAAACTGATGCATTCTGAGCAGATCCTTTTCCATTCAGAATGCATTAGAATGCAAACTGATCCGTTTTGGACCGCTTGTGAGAGCCCTGAACGGAACTCACGAACGGAAAGCCAAAACACGAGTGTGAAAATAGACTTACCTGGAGTCGGCTAAACGACTGTACCCTAGGCAGGCCAGATGGTCTTTGTTTTTCACCAGTTCAATTTCATTGTCATTATCGTCCTGGGTATAAGAACGTCAAGGCAGATGCCTTGTCACATAGGTTTCCTGGAGGTGGTGATTTTGAAAATCCAAGTCCGATACTGTCGGAGGGGGTGGTGATATCCGCTCTATACCCTGACCTAGAGGTGAAGGTGTTAGAGGCTCAGGGAGACACACTGGAGTCTTGCCCCTCTGGGAAATTGTTTATTCCATCAGAATTGCGTCATAAGGTGTTTGAAGAACATCACTGTACCGTTCTTACAGGACACCCCTGGGAGTAGATCCACTGCCAACCTCATCTCTCGTAGATTCTGGTGGCCGGGGTTGCGTAAGTGTGTTGAGGACTATGTTTCGGCCTGTAGCATCTGTGCACGCGCTAAGGTGACACATACTCGACCTTCTGGATCTCTACTTCCGTTGCCCATACCGTCCAGACCATGGCCTCACTTGTCTATGGATTTTATTACTGATCTGCCTAATTCGTCACAGTTATTCTGGTGGTAGCGGATAAAATTCCCTCTGACGTGGTCTCAGATCATGGGACTCAGTTTGTGTCCAGATTCTGGAAAACGTTCTGTACTAATCAGAGTCTGGAGACGTACTTAAAGAGGACCTTTCACCTATTCTTACTCTATGAACTAAGTATACAGCCATGTGGAGCGGCGCCCGGGGATCTCACTGCACTTACTATTATCCCCGGGCGCCGCTCCGTTCTCCTGCTATGCCCTCCGGTATCTCCGTTCCCTAAGTTATGGTAGGCGGAGTCTGCCCTAGCGCTGGCCAATCGCATTGCAGAGCTCACAGCCTGGGAGAAAATAACCTCACAGGCTGTGAGCTCTGCGCTGCGATTGGCCAGCGCTAGGGCAGACTCCGCCTACCATAACTTAGGGACTGGTATCTCCGCCTACTATAACTTAGGGAACGGAGATACCGGAGGGCATAGCGGCAGAACGGAGCGGCGCCTGGGGATAATAGTAAGTGCAGTGAGATCCCCGGGCGCCGCTCCACATGGCTGTATACTTAGTTCATAGGGTAAGAATAGGTGAAAGGTCCTCTTTAAGTTGTTTTGTCTCTGAGAACCAGAAGGAATGGTCCTCGTTTTTGGCAGAGTTTGCCATAAACAATCGTAGACAGGAGTCCACTGGGAAGTCGCTATTTTTTGGGGCATATGGGTTTCACCCACAATTTGGCACATTCTCTGGTTCGGATACTTCCGGTGTCCCTGAGGAGGAATGTTTTTTGTCATCATTGTCTTCTATATGGCGGAAAATTCTAAATAACTTGATGAATATAGGCAACAAGTATAAACGTGTGGGTGAAAAGTATGAATGGCCCAGACCTAAGTGTGGGTGATTTTGTGTGGCTGTCCACAAGAAATATTAAGTTGAAGGTTCCTTCTTGGAAGTTGGGTCCAAGGTTTATTGGTCCATATAAGATCACTGCCATTATTAATCCTGTAGCTTTTCGGCTTGAACTTCCTCAGGCTCTGAAAATTCATAACGTGTTTCACAAATCTTTATTGAAGAGAGATGTTGAACCTTTGGAGTTGTCCCCCTTGCCACCTGCTCCTGTCATCATGGACGGCATTTTGTAATTCCAGATCACCAAGATTGTTGACTCTCGAGTTCTCAGGAGATCTCTTTAGTATCTTGTTCACTGGAAGGGTTATGGACCAGAGGAGAGGATGTGGGTACCGGCATCTGATGTGAATGCCAGTCGTTTGGTGAAAGCATTTCACAGGTCTCATCCGGATAAGGTTGGTCCTGGGTGCCCGGAGGTCACCTGTAGAAGGGGCGGTACTGTCACGGATGTTCCCACGACAGGTGGAAGGAGATCGGTGAGACTGGCAACACGTGGTTTGATCTGACATGTTTTCCATTTGGATCAAATGACATCTGTGTTATTTCTGGTGCTTGCCACACCTTCTTTCCCCAGGTGTGGCTATTATGGTCATTTAACTTTCTTTATTTATTGTTGTTTCTCCTACGATGCTATGCGGTTTATAGCTTCTGTTGGAGTTGTGGATAGCTGGTGTGTGGATCTCAACTGAGTTCCTGATGCTGCCATAGCCACTTGAAGTTGTATTGTCTTTCCCTTTTGTATTTTTGTTTGGATTATTTTGTGTGTTGCATTTCCCTGTCATTTGAGGAAGACTCGTGTTTGTCCTTCCTTTTGGAGGAACAGATTGTCTCAGTCCTGACATCAGTACCAGGGTCCTATAGGGTGAGTTACGACACTAGGTATCCAGTGTATGAACTTGCCTACCTCTGGGGTCTGTTCATAATGGTAGTTAGTCAGGACTTTGATTAGGGTTTTACTAGGAGGTGTCTATCTACATTCCCTAGTTTCCAGGCCTTATTGCCTCACCCCTTTCCCTCCTATGTTCGGTGTGGTGTTTCCCTTCCACACCCGAACGTGACACTGTTATAGGGTTACTTTTTATCCTGACCATATAAAAATATTTATGTGCATATTTATTGCCAAAAAAAGTCATATGTGTGTTTGTACCTAGCCCTTGATCCATCCTTGGCTGTATGTGATGTGCAGCTATTTGAGCTGTATTTGAGGACCACAGAAACATTAGAGATGACCATCACTGATATAAAAACTACTATTTATTTACTTACATACATAAGCTTGTGTCTCATCCTCTTCACTGTTTCACTGCACGCTAACTTGTAGTGTACATTGTACCTACAACAGCTTGTCCCACTAAAGTGAATGGCCTCTTTAAACAGCTGATCAGTGAGGGGGTTCCGGTAGTCAGAGTCTCGTCGATCTGATATTAATTACCTATCCTGAGGATAGGTTATCATTATACTAGTGGAGCGAGCCCCTGAGGAGCCGATGCAGAGGATGGGAGTGGTAGTGACCCTAATGAGGTGTTGTGACATGGTGTACTTCCTCAGGCCATTTATCCTTTGGGATTGGTGCAGTGGAAAGGTGGTTTGAAGAATCAGGCCAGACGTAAAAGTATAACATTATTAATATTAAGTACAAAGAGCAGTTTCTGGCACTAGATGAGAAGGAATGGAGGCTGGTTGTGTGGTCATTTAATGGCACTTGCAGGCACTTATGGATATAAGTGTCCACTGTGAGATTCAGGCTTGAAGTATGGCCTGGTGGTTATTTTTGGTGATGGGTGTCTGACCTGTTTTCCCTCACCAGAAGAATTGTCTGTAAAGTGGTGATTTTGCTAATCACTCTGCTGTGTAGATTTCCTGCAGTTATGGTCTCATAGGAGAACTGGATACGGCCCCTTTGAGTAGGAGCTCTGGCATGTGCTTCCTTCCTGTCTGGAAGTAGGATCAGCCCATGCCTACCAAGAGGGGCAAACCACCCTGTTCCTGCAACAATTGTTAACCATACCTCTTCTGCTAAAATGCACGGCCTAAACACAACATAGCAATAAAAATAAAACAACTCTAGCACTGCACAACCCCTTGAAGGTGGATGTGTGGTCTGAACATCTGTTTTAAGTCCAAGTATCTGTCAGACATGAGGAATGTGGTAAGTGTTCCATAATGGGTAACTAGTGGTTGATCAAACGTAAAAATATATAGTCCTGCCTGTCTCCAGATAAGGGGTGTACAACCCACACTGATTCTACTTGTAACCTTCGTTGTGTTAAACAGACACACATCTAATCAGCCATGTCTGACGATCAGTGGGTGTGATGGATGCTGTGCTGTGTATTGCAACTTTATTCTCCAGCCAGCTTCTATATACTGTTTGCAGTACACGAGGAAAGATTGACACTTGTAATGTCACTTTTCCATCTGGCAGAAGTCATTGCTGCAGATTGTGGGATGTGTGAATGAAAACAATACATCTGACAGTTCCTTAACTAGAGGCATTGTAATATATACGATGACCAGTAATTGGATTCATACTACTCCTCATCTTCTGTTACCCCTAGTGACACACCACTATGGACTGATTCCAAAAACTCAATTACACAAAGCAGACAAGCCCTATTGTTCTGGACATTAGGACCAGCACATAAGATCACAGCCAATAACACACAAGAGTCGGATTACATATAAATGCTTCATATCCCATCACACAGAAGTCTATTTTAATGGATGAAATATTGTTCTGCCCAGCAGGGTTTGAATTTGATGCTATTTCACATCAGCCAGGGTTTGGTATTCCTGTAGTGACTAATGTGGTAATAGCACCATCTAGCGGTGTTAAATTGTATTGCACCTTGTTTCTCCTGTTACAAAGACTGCTGTATTGTGGGTGGTGCAAAGCATTGTGGGAGTGCGAAGCATCCTAGGAAAGAGAAGTCTCCAGGACACAGTACAGAGCTGTCCTCCTGCATATCTCCTTTTTAAACTCCTCCATCCTGGTAAAATCATATCTGGTGAGAGATCTATCTTTGTTTCGGGGACATTATGTTATGCAGAGCTGTTTAGCTAGTTATCATTGTCTCAGGGAAGTTGTTAATTCTGTTAGCTAGACATGTAATCTTATGTATAGGCATCTGTAACGGTATAAACTGTTGGTGGCGTCCTTCTTCCCTTGTAAGAGTGGCGCTGTAGAGTTGCTCCAGCGACTTCCAAGGCCAAGTTGTGATTCCCAGTAACTGTGCAGCTCTTACAAGAGCTAGTAGTAATATAGCTGTTCCCTACAACACGAGACGAGGCTGCGAGTTGAGGGTAAGAAGATTCACCTTTATTGGTGCCACACTTGGCCTTATATACAAGTCCCCATGCAAGGGGACCTCCCCTCTGGACCTGATGGAGAACTGGGTGACGAACACACAGACCAATCGAAATAACCACACAATCCGGGACACTCCCACACAATGCCTCCCCTCTGCCTGGAAGATAATTAGGTCAGATACTGTATGTAACCCAATCATCTCCAGACAGTAAAACCCCATTATTTATAAAAACTCCCATAGAGGACACACAATCCCTCCCTCTGCCTGGGAGATAATTAGGTCAGAACTGTATGTAACCCAATCATCTCAACAGACAAACAGAGGGCTTCTGTTACATGGCTCCCTCTTAGTGGAACACGCTGACAGACCCGGTTTGCCCCTTTTTCAGGGCAACTTATTCGGGGTTGAGATCAGTCTGCCGGGATAACCCATCCGCGTTGCCATTCTGTTTTCCGGGCTGCTACTGGATGGTTAAGTTTAAGGTTTGGAGTGCCAGACTCAGTAGCCGGCCATTGTGCCCTGCAACACAGTTTAGCCACACAAGCGGGTTATGGTCTGTAACAAGTGTGAACTCCTGTCAGTATAAATATTAAGTCAATTTCTTTAAGGCCCACACCAGGGATAAGCACTCCTTCTCCACCGCCACGTAGCTGACCTCTCGGGGAAGAAGCTTTCTACTAAGGTAGGCAACAGGGTTCTCTCCTCCATCTTCTCCCACCTGACTCAAAACTGGGACTGGGGCAGCCAAGATGCGAGCATGAACTAATGCAGTCTTAAGGGCTTGGAACGCAGTTTCACAGTTAAGAGACAACAGGACATGTCGGGGTAAATTTTTCTTGGTCAGGTCAGTCAGGGGCTTGGCAATGGCGCTATAGTCTAGTATAAAGCATCTGTAATACCCGGTTGTGCACAGGAAGGCCAGTACTTGGGTCTTGGTGCGAGGTGTGGGCCAGTTAGCAACAGCCTCAATTAGCAGGTTTAGGTTGCTGTTTCCCACACCCCACCCAGTGTTCTAGGTACTGGACCTCAGGCATCCCAAAATTGCATTTGTCTGGTTTCAGAGTCAGGCCAGCTGCCCGAATCTGATCCAGCAGCACTCCTATGTGAGCTAAGTGTTCCTCCCAGGACTCACTATAGATCGCTATGTCATCCAGGTACGCACAAGTGAAATCCTGGAAGCCATCAAGGAGTCTATCTACCAAGTTCTGGAATGTGGCTGGGGCATTTTTCATTCCGAATTGCATGACCTTATACTGGTACAAACCAAACGGGGTGACAAAGGCCGACTTGGGGATCGCCTCCTCGGCCAGGGGAATTTGTCAATAACCTTTACAGAGGTCAATGGTGGTTAGATAATGTCCTCTGGCTATGCGATCCAAAATCTCCTCTACTCGGGGCATAGGGTAAGCATCAGTTACCGTCTTGTCATTTAACTTGCCTTAGTCCACACAGAATCTGGTGGTACCATCTTTATTGGGCACTAATATTACAGGGGATGCCCAGGGGCTGTCTGAGGGTTTGATTACCCCTAACCTCAGCATTTCATGAATTTCCTTCCGCATCCCCTCTCTGACTGATTCAGGGATGCGGAAAGGGGCCTGTCCCGGGGTTTCTACTCTGTGAGTCGTGAGAGTGGTATACCCAGGCTCTTTGGAAAAAGTAAGGCTCTTAACCTGTAGTAGGTTGTGTAACTGTTCCCTCTCAGTGGGAGTGAGTTTGTCCCCTAACTGAACCTGGCTAAGGAGATCGGTGGGTGACCCCTTCTCTAAGAGGTCAGGTAAAGGTAGGTTGTCAAGGTCCTCAGTAGCAGAGCTACATACAGCAGACACCTTCTCCGGTCTCTATAAGTATTCTTTCAACATATTAATATGAAAGGCTCTTTTTAGCCTCTCATCCTTCCAACTGGCCATTACATAAGTTGTATCGCACAGCTTTTCTATCACCTTATAGGGTCCCTGCCAGCGGGCCTGCAGTTTATCATGCTTAACGAGCTTCTATACTAAGACCTTTTGTCCTATAAAGAAATTACGTTGTTGGGCACCCCTATCATACCACACCTTCTGTCGCCCTTGGGCCGCCTGGAGGTTGTCTTTGATGGTCTGTGCCAGCTGTTCCATGCGGTCGCGAAGCTTCTGTACGTATGATAAGATTGGGGTACCTTCATTCTTCGTTTTCCCCTCCTAGTGCTCCCTGATGAGATCAAGAGGCCCTCGCACCTTTCTACCATATAGAAGCTCGAAGGGGGAAAACCCAGTTGATTCCTGCGGTACCTTCCTATAGGCAAATAGGAGGTGCAGTAGGAATCGCTCCCAGTCTCTGTATTCGCTGGTGAAGGTCTTGACATTTACTTCAAGTTTCCATTGAAGCTCTCACAGAGACCATTAGTCTGGGGATGGTAGGGTGAACTAAGTAGCGATTTTATACTGCAGACCTTCCACAGCTGCTGTGTCAGTTCTACAGTAAATTGTGTGCCTCTGTCCGAGAGGATTTCCTTGGGAAACCCGACTCGGGAGAAAATCTGTACCACAGCGGTAGCTACAGTGTCTGCCTGTATGTTTGACAGAGCAACTGCCTCTGGATAGCGAGTAGCATAGTCCACCACGGTAAGTATGTACTTCTTACTGGATGGACTAGGGTTGGCGTGGGGTCCCACAAGGTCTATGGCTATCCTGCTGAAAGGCTCTTCAATAATTGGCAGGGGTACCAAGTGAGCCTTGGGATGATCCCATTCTTGCCCCACTCGCTGGCACACATCACAGGTTCGGCAGTAAGTCCGTACATTTGCGTGTACCCCAGGCTAAAAGAAGGCCTGAGTTACCCGGTGTAAGGTACGGGTTACTCCCAAGTGTCCAGCCAAGGGAATGTCCAGGGAGTGTCCAGGCAAGGATTTCCCTTTGATACTTGCTGGGGATTACTAACTGGTGCTTTTGGTAAGGGTTCTGTCCTGCCTGTTCAGTGACCCGGTATAATTTATAAGCATCCCACATAAAAACTTCATTGTCCAACCCCCCAGCTCCTGTTCCTGCCTTTTCCCTATATTTCTGGAGAGACGGATCCACTGTAGTCTCCCTCCCAAACTCCTCAGGGTTGTCCCAAGCTATCAAGGTCTGGGGGTTAGTCACAGTCGGGGGGTGTCTTACCTGGGTCTCCCGAGCTGGTGAACTGGTCCGCTTGGTTCTAACTTGGGTCCTGGTCATCACGGGGTGTGCTGCTGCTGTAGAGGTGGGGACGTAGGCAGAAGTGAGGGGGCCCAGATCGTTGCCCAAAAGGACTTCTGCAGGTAAGTTATCTATTATGCCGACTTTTACTACACCGGATCCCCAGTCTAGGTGCACGCGGGCGGTAGGCAGGCAAAATACGGCTCCCCCAGCCACTCGAACAGCTACGGTTTGGCCCGTACGCTAATGGGCTAGAATCAAGTGCCTCTGTACGAGTGTAATGGTAGCCCCCAGTGTTCTGTAATCCTTGGGTGACCTGTTTGTCGAGTTTGACCTCTTGTCGGTGCTGCTGTATATTATCCCCGGAATCAGCCTGAATGGGATTGGCCTCATACAATACCCCCAGATATTCCTCAGGGTGAGTGACCGTGTCCACGCAATGGACAGCCGGAGTATGTGATGCAGCAGGGGTTGACACAGGGGGTGAGTTGTTCCAGGAAGATCGGGGAGGGCCAAAAGGGCAATTGGCCATTAGGTGTCCGGGTTTGCGGCATCGGTGACAATTCACTTTGAAATACTCTGAACTATTCCTGGAAGGACCAGGAAAACGAGGGGGCCCGGACGGAACAGGGGCCCTAAACTCCGGTCGTGGAGATGGTTTGGATACAATGGGGACCCAGGGATACGCTCGAGGATGAGGTCGGTATAACGCTTGGTCCAGTCGCCTGGAATCAGCATACTCATCGGCCAGGCGGGCCGCTTCTGTGAGGGTGTGGGGACGTCGGTCTCTTACCCAGTTGCTTAAGTCCTGCTGTAGATTATTGAAGAAATGCTCCAAGAGAAAAAGTTGCAGCACCTCCTTAGCAGATACGGCCTGGCATCCATCAATCCACTGGGTAGCGGTGCGGTGTAACCTGTCAGCCCATTCCATGTGGGTGTCACATCCCCATTTTTTTGGTATCTCGGAATTTCCGCCGGTATGCTTCATGAGTTATGGCATATCGTTTAAGTAAGGTGTCTTTGACAAGGTGATATTATTTTACCTCGTCCTCTAAGATGGCTTCCACTGCTCTCCCGGAAAGCTGGCCGGATAGAATGATAACCCAATCCTCTGGGGGTACCTGGTGGAGCGCACACTGCCTTTCAAAGTCCGCCAAATAGCTGTTGATCTCCCCCTCTGCCTTCAGGAACAGTTTAAATGCAGCAAACGGTACCTTTCGTTTTTCTGTGCTGGCCGGAGTAAGGGTGACTGGGGGTCGCTGGGCAATAATTTGTTGCAGCTCGTATTCCCTCTGTTCTCGAGCTTCCGCTGCTACCTGGGCAAAAATCTGTGCAATCCGTTCCTCAGAGGGGTTTGGTACATAGATCCTCAACCGCTCCCTTACTATGCAAGTCGTTTTGTCTCCAGACGGGGTAGGGGTTTCAGCCATGGCAGAATTCCGATCCAGCTTCCGTAACTCCGCAATCAGCTCCCTCTTATGTCGGTGGTTGGCACTCCCTCCACATCTTTCCAGTAGATCCTTGAGGATCGTCCTTTTTAGCTGCTCATATCGGCTTTCCATTCGACCTGCACGCCTCCTGGGGTAGAAGGACCATCCCACTGCTGCCACCAATGTAACGGTATCAACCGTTGGCGACGTCCTTCTCCCCTAGTAAGAGTGGCGCTGTAGAGTTGCTCCAGTGACTTCCAAGGCCGAGTTGTAATTCCCAGTAGCTGTGCAGCTCTTACAAGAGCTAGTAGTAATATAGCTTTTCCCTACAACATGAGACGAGGTTGCGAGTTGAGGGTAAGAAGATTCACCTTTATTGGTGCCACGCTTAGCCTTATATACAAGTCCCCATGCAAGGGAACCTCCCCTCTGGACCTGATGGAGAACTGGGTGACAAACACACAGACCAATCGAAATAACCACACAATCCGGGTGTCACGGATGGTGTTGCAGAAAACTAGAAGTCACAAATAAAGATCCAACTGACTTGATCCCAAACTAAGGAACCTATGGGTGAGCCCTACAAAAAGCCCTTGTAACGGGGTTCCGAAGGTGCACTCGGTCCCCCATTGCCCGCTGTCATGGTCTTACCTGCTTGCTGCTCTCCTTCGTTTGACATGTGCTGGCGGGCATCTTGGGTCCTGGGTTTCTTGTAGCCTTCCACCCTGCGGCTCCTCCTTCCCCTGGGAGGAGCTGGATGCCTAGCTCATATATATAGGAGGTCTGTGGCTTCAGTTCCTTGCTTGGTCCTCTTGTGTTCACATGCTTCTAAGACTGCTGCTGCTTCTGGTTCCTGATCCTGGCCTCGTCTGACTACCCTGCTGGTTCCTGATCCTGGCTTCGTCTGACTACCCTGCTGGTTCCTGATCCTGGCTTCGTCTGACTACCCTGCTGGTTCCTGATCCTGGCTTCGTCTGACTACCCTTCTGGTACCTGACCTCTAGCTTCGCAAAGACTCTGCTCGGTTTCACCATCCGTTTGGACTTTTGCTTTACAGCTTTATTTTCAATAAAGCCTTCTTATTTTCATTTATCTCTTGTTGTACGTCTGGTTCATGGTTCCGTGACATTAGGACCAAGCCATGAATTCTGACGGTACAGGGCCATCCTCGCTACCCACGCTGGTTGCCAGACTTGATCAGCAGGATCACCTGTTGGGTCGGTTCGCTGTGGCGTTGCAAACCCTGCTTGAACGCACGGCTCATTTCGCTCCCGTTGCCGATGGGTCGGTTGTCGCTCCTGGGCTCGCTCCTACTGCCGCTCCGGTTGTTGCGCCAGAGTCTACCCCGACACCTGTTGTTGCGCCTGCGGTGTTTCGGGGTATGACCGGTTCTGCCCCTCTTCCACAGCGCTTTGGGGGAGAGCCAACTCAGTGCCGAGGTTTCCTTAACCAGGTGGGCATTTATTTCGAGTTGCTGCCACATGCCTTTCCTACTGAGAGATCAAAGGTGGGCTTCTTGATCTCGCTGCTCTCGGACAAGGCCTTGGCCTGGGCCAGCCCTTTATGGGAGAACAACAATCCGGTGGTTGCCGAGTTTTCCGGTTTTGTTGCTTCTCTTCGGAAGGTATTCGATGTGCCGGCTCGTGCTGCCTCTGCTGCGAAGCTCCTTATGTCCATCAGACAGGGTTCACGATCCGTAGCTGAATACGCCATTGAGTTTCGTACCCTGGCAGCAGAGGTGGGCTGGAATAATGAGGCTCTGGTCGCTGCTTTCTCTCATGGTCTCTCGGATGCCTTGAAGGATGAGGTTGCAGCTAAGGACCTACCAGTTGAGCTCGAGTCTCTTATTTCTTTCCTGATTTTGATTGACACCAGACTCAGGGAGAGACCTTCCTTTAAGGAGAACCTGCGGAGGTCTTCTAACAGATTGGTGCCTACGTTTGCTGTCCCACCCGTGCCTCCCTCTCCTCCCACGCCTCCTGGGGATGACTTGTCTGGGGGTGAACCCATGCAGCTGGGGTTTGCTCGCCTGTCCGAGGGGGAGAGGGCACTCCGGAGACGCGAGGGCCGATGCATGTACTGTGGTCTCGGTGGGCATTTTCGGTTGGCATGTCCGAACCGTCCGGGAA
The DNA here is from genome assembly GCF_905171765.1 of Bufo bufo. Taxonomy (NCBI): domain Eukaryota; kingdom Metazoa; phylum Chordata; class Amphibia; order Anura; family Bufonidae; genus Bufo; species Bufo bufo. The sequence goes on along the minus strand of NC_053389.1, from coordinate 436,860,324 downwards.
ACGCTCGTACCCTGAGATCCTGTCGGGGGCAGATCTTGGGTGGAGTCTCCTCGTCCCCGGTTTCCCGTGTTGACAAACCACTGATCACTGTTGTCCTCTCCTGGGTCGGGGGCTCGGTGACGACCCAGGCGTTGGTGGACTCTGGTGCTGGTGGTTTGTTCATTGATAGTGTGTTCGCTGCCGCCAATTCCATTCCTCTGCAGGCTCGAGGTTCCCCACTGGCTCTTGAGGCGATAGACGGCAGACCCCTTCTGCCGCCACACGTGACTCATGAGACCCTTCCAGTGGGGATAGCCATTGGTGCCGTTCACAGAGAGTCGGTCTGCCTCCAGGTTATTTCGTCTCCACACTACTCGGTGGTCTTGGGGTACCCCTGGCTCCAGAAGCATAATCCGACTTTCGATTGGAGATCGGTCGAGATCCTCTCGTGGTCACCGCAGTGTGGGGCTAGTTGCATCCATGGGTCTGTCAAGTTGCTGTGTACTTCCTCGGACTCTCTGTTGCCTCCTGAATACGAGGAGTACCGGGATGTATTCGATAAGGTGCGCGCGGTTGCCCTACCTCCGCACCGCCCATACGATTGTGCCATAGAGTTACAATCTGGTGCCGTTCCTCCTCGTGGCAAAGTCTATCCACTGTCGGTAGCGGAGAATGAGGCCATGGAGGAGTACGTGAGGGAGGCGCTTTCACGCGGACACATTCGCAAATCTTCGTCCCCGGCAGGGGCTGGATTTTTCTTTGTGAAAAAGAAGGGCGGTGAGTTGAGGCCTTGCATCGATTACAGGGGTCTCAATCGCATCACGATCAAGAACGCTTACCCGATACCCTTGATTTCCGAGCTGTTCGATCGCCTTAAAGGGGCCACGGTCTTTACCAAACTCGACCTGAGGGCGGCATATAACCTGGTAAGGATCAAGGCGGGCGATGAGTGGAAGACCGCGTTTAACACCAGGACCGGTCATTACGAATCCTTGGTTATGCCCTTTGGGTTGTGCAATGCGCCCGCAGTCTTTCAGGAATTCATCAACGATGTTTTCCGTGACCTGTTGCAGCAGTGTGTGGTAGTCTATTTGGATGACATCTTGGTATATTCTGAATCCATGGAGGCCCACATTCTGGATGTCAGACGAGTGTTGCAACGGTTACGAGAGAACAAGCTGTTCGGTAAGCTTGAGAAATGCGAATTTCACCGATCCCAGGTAACCTTCTTAGGTTACATCATTTCCGATGAGGGGTTCTCCATGGATCCTGAGAAGGTTTCGGCTGTCTTACAGTGGCCCCAGCCCAGTGGTCTTCGTTCCCTGCAGCGCTTTTTGGGCTTCGCCAATTATTATCGGAAGTTCATCAGGGACTTTTCCATGCTGGCCAAGCCTCTCACGGATCTGACCAGGAAGGGCAGTAATTCCCAGGTCTGGCCGCTCGAGGCCATCCGAGCTTTTGAGGCCCTAAAGTCCGCCTTTGTGTCGGCTCCGATTCTGTCGCATCCCAACCCTGGGTTGCCCTTTGTCCTCGAGGTGGACGCGTCTGAGACGGGAGTAGGCGCCCTTCTGTCTCAGCGTAGAACACCAGAGGGTCCTCTGCTTCCTTGTGGGTTTTACTCCCGGAAACTGTCTTCCGCGGAGTGCAACTATCAGATTGGTGACAGGGAGTTATTGGCCATCGTGCAGGCCCTTAAAGAATGGAGGCACTTGCTCGAGGGTTCGGTGGTTCCGGTTCTCATCCTGACGGACCACAAGAATCTGACCTACCTTTCTGAGGCCAAGAGATTGACACCACGTCAGGCCAGATGGGCTCTGTTCTTGTCACGTTTTAATTACGTGGTCTCCTACCTACCCGGTTCCAAGAACATCAGGGCGGATGCCTTATCACGGCAGTACTCCGAGCTGTCCAGGGAGGAGTCGATTCCGACTTCGGTCATACCTCCGAATCAGATCCTGGCCGCCATTCGCACCAGCCTGACCTCTCCCCTGGGTGAGCAGATTTTGGCGGCTCAATCTGGTGCTCCCTCTGGGAGACCCAACGGCAGATGTTTTGTGCCTGAGGAGTTGCGCACTCGGTTGTTGCGAACCTACCATAACTCCAAGACCGCGGGGCATCCTGGAAAGAATCAGCTGTCCTGGGCTGTTTCACGTCTGTTCTGGTGGCCTTCCCTACGTTCCGACATCGCCGCATATGTAGCGGCATGCTCCGTTTGTGCCCAGAGTAAGTCCCCTCGGCACCTTCCGTTGGGCCTTCTGCAACCCATAGCCACCGGGGAGCGCCCATGGTCACACCTGGGGATGGATTTCATTGTGGACCTCCCTGCATCCCGAGGCCATACGGTCATTCTCATGATTGTGGATCGGTTTTCCAAAATGTGCCACTGTGTTCCTCTCAAGAAGTTACCCTCTGCACAAGAGTTGGCCACGATTTTTGCCAGGGAGGTCTTCCGGTTGCACGGTTTGCCTAAGGAGATTGTGTCGGATCGGGGGAGTCAGTTTGTGTCCAGGTTCTGGCGCGCCTTTTGCTCCCAGTTGGGGATTCATCTCTCCTTCTCCTCGGCCTACCACCCTCAGTCCAATGGGGCCGCAGAACGATCCAATCAGGCCTTGGAGCAATTCCTTCGTTGCTATGTCTCCGATCACCAAGACAATTGGGTTGACCTCCTGCCTTGGGCTGAGTTTGCCAGGAACACGGCGGTGAACTCTTCCTCTGGGACGTCTCCCTTCATGGCCAATTATGGGTTCCAACCTGCCGTGTTACCGGAGGTATTCTCTCCCCAGGATATTCCGGCTGTGGAGGATCACCTTTCCGTCCTACGTGCTTCTTGGGTACAGATCCAGAAGTCCCTTGAGGTCTCTGCGCAGCGCCAGAGATTCCAGGCTGATCGCAGACGAGCGCCTGCTCCTTCCTACCAGGTCGGAGACCGTGTATGGTTGTCCACCCGCAACCTCAACCTTCGAGTGCCCACTCCCAAGCTGGCGCCTCGCTTTGTTGGTCCCTTCCGAGTGCTTCGCAGGGTAAACCCGGTAGCCTATGCCCTTGCGCTTCCTCCTGGCATGCGGATCTCCAACGTGTTTCATGTCTCCCTGTTGAAGCCACTGGTGTGTAATCGTTTCACTTCCTCGGTTCCTCGGCCTCGTCCGGTCCAAGTGGGCAATCGTGAGGAATATGAGGTGAGCAATATCCTGGACTCACGCCTGGTCCGCGGTCGGTTGCAGTTTTTGGTCCATTGGCGTGGTTATGGTCCAGAGGAGCGTTCCTGGGTTCCCTCCGCAGATGTCCATGCTCCTGCCTTGCTCCGAGCCTTCCACGCACGCTTCCCTCAGAAACCGTTTTGTGCTCCGCGGAGGAGGGGCCCTTGAGGGGGAGGTACTGTCATGGTCTTACCTGCTTGCTGCTCTCCTTCGTTTGACATGTGCTGGCGGCCATCTTGGGTCCTGGGTTTCTTGTAGCCTTCCACCCTGCGGCTCCTCCTTCCCCTGGGAGGAGCTGGATGCCTAGCTCATATATATAGGAGGTCTGTGGCTTCAGTTCCTTGCTTGGTCCTCTTGTGTTCACATGCTTCTAAGACTGCTGCTGCTTCTGGTTCCTGATCCTGGCTTCGTCTGACTACCCTGCTGGTTCCTGATCCTGGCTTCGTCTGACTACCCTGCTGGTTCCTGATCCTGGCTTCGTCTGACTACCCTGCTGGTTCCTGATCCTGGCTTCGTCTGACTACCCTTCTGGTTCCTGACCTCTGGCTTCGCAAAGACTCTGCTCGGTTTCACCATCCGTTTGGACTTTTGCTTTACAGCTTTATTTTCAATAAAGCCTTCTTATTTTCATTTATCTCTTGTTGTACGTCTGGTTCATGGTTCCGTGACACCCGCAGAACTGTTGCTTAGCTTTGGGAATGAGGATCTGTGTTTGACCTCATTCCCAGGGCGGCTTTACTAGCTGGGTGGCTCCCTGCTCCTAGTCTGCCTTGAGCGCCGAGCTGATCACTCGGTGCTCGACTGGTTGGTCTGTCGGTCATGTGACGCTGGCCACATCACATGACCCTCACTCCCCACTATAAATACAGGCAGCCTGCTGGCCACAGGTTGCCTGTTAATTTAGGTTCCACCTGTGATTTGGTCTTTCCTGGCGTACTTACCTCCTGCTGAATTCCTGACGATCCTCTGCCTGCTCCTTGTGTACTTTGCTGCTCTCCTGGTATTCGACCCCGGCCTCCTCCTGACGATCCTCTGCTGACTCCTTTGGTACTTCACGTCTCTCCTGGTATTTATGACCCCGGCTTCTCCTGACAATTCTCTGCTTGCTCCATTTGTACTTTGTAGCTTTCCTGGTATTGACTCGGTCCGTTCACGTCCTGTTGTTTGTCTGTCATCCCTGCACTTATTCCAAGTTAGGGATTGCCGTCCAGTTGTCCCCTGTCATTAGGACTCGCGAAGCAAGTAGGCAGGGCCAGGGGTAAGGGTGGAGCGCAGTGGTCACTTCCCTCCCCCCTGTGTGGGTGTGTACGCGACCGTTACAGCCCTAAAGCTCTCCCTGACTGCTCAGCCCATGCAAAGATCTTAATGATAGAAAGTTGCATGCCCCCGTACCTAGACTGAGTAACACCTGAAAACCCTATAATAGTGAGGGGACACGACCACCGGCTCCCTGCACTCAATACGGAGGGAGTCAGGGTCACCTAGAATCAAGCCAACAGGAAAACACAAATAAAGGAATAGACTTATCTGAGGAACCAGCAGTTGCAACATCTAGCAGTGAGCACAATCCAGGAAGTGGTATAAACCGCAAATTGAAGCAGTATGGGAGGGGATATAAAGGGAGGCTAATAGATGACAGCTAGGAGAGAGAGGAGAGAGGACAAAATGAAACCAAAACAAAAGAACATCATGCAAGAGGTACTGAAGAACGTCTGTCAGAACTTCTCAGAGATCTGGCGGTGACACCAGGACACTCCCACAAAATGCCTCCCCTCTGCCTGGAAGTTAATTAGGTCAGATACTGTATGTAACCCAATCATCTCCAGACAGTAAAACCCCATTGTTTATAAAAACTCCCATAGAGGACACACAATGCCTCACCTCTGCCTGGGAGATAATTAGGTCAGAACTGTATGTAGCCCAATCATCTCAACAGACAAAGAGAGAGCTTCTGTTACAGCAGCCATTTTACCATGTGCTTTAGTGTTATGCAAATGTTATAGTACATGCTATCTATACTTATACTTGCTATTTGTATTCTTATAGTTTTACCACAATTGATCAATCATCAAATACTCCTGTTTTACCAATAAACAAGTTAGACTACAAAGAACAGTCCTCTTATTTGAAAGACAGGAATGGTTTATGCTGAATGTCAGACTGCACACTGTGTAAACGTGTATGAAGACAGAACAAATATCTTTGACTACTATTTATTTCATGACAAACTAGTCTAGATCGTCATGTATATATTGTAATGTGGAACCGGTGAATCAACAAATCCATAGAGCCTGCTTGTTTTTTTACTACTGTACCGCTCATCTGCAGGAACAATACTTAGAACTGGATAAAATTCAGTTTTTTCATTGTTTCTAACTTATTCACGAGCAGTGAATGGGTGGATTGGTATGTTTCAGGCACTAAAGCAATTAAAAAAATTGGGTTTTTCAGGATTTGGGATATTTAGTTTATATACTGTCATAGTTACAGCGCTCAGGGTGGACTTCTTTAATGACACCTTAGGTTATAGGAAACTTGTAGAGATATATTTATCATAAAATATGGGACATTTATTCATAATCTGTGGAATTGAATTGAGGTTTATGCAGGGCTTGGCTTTGGGGTGTTGGACCTATGCAGTCATACAAGCTACATCTGCTGGCTTTACTAAAGGGGGCCAAAAGATGGCCTGACCCAGTGGCGTAACTACCGGGGAAGCAGCTGCTTCGGGGCCCGGCGCCCCGGCAGTGTATGTGACAGTTTATTTTCAAGTTAGTTAAATATCGATTCTTGTCTTAATGTTCAGGGCCCCTTCACAGCAGCGGCTGGACCAGGCCCCCTTGCTAATGTGATCTAATCTTACAGTCTCCTAAAGTCTCCTGATGTGTCTGGGATTTGAACCCACAACCTCCAATGTATCAGTGGCAAAGCATTTATCCACACAACCATAAAGGCTGCATTGAAACTGATTGAAAAAATATGAGACTTCTACTGTTATAGCTGGCTAAGTGTACATCTATACACATGACAGCTGCCCCAACACACCCAGCACTGCTATATCTCTATATGACAGCTGTCCCAGCACACTCAGCTCTGCTATATCTCTGTATATGAGCAGCTGTCATGTGTATAGATGTACACTTAGCCAGCTATAACAGTAGAAGTCTCATATTTTTTCAGTCAGCAGCAAGGCAGCTCTTATGGTCTTGTGGTTAGATGCTTTGCCTCTGATACAGATGGTCGTGGGTTCGAATCCCAGCAGAAACTTTTCTGAAATGCAAGCACTGACTCCATATATGGACATACAGGGCGGGACACAGGAAGAGGCTGCATCGCATCGCTGACATGGAGGTAAGTAGAAGTGTTTATTATTATTATTTTTTTAATACCCGACTGTTACTGCCATGGGGGGAGCGGGAGGCACTTGATACTGGCACATGGGGGGAGGGGGGTTGGCACCTGATACTGGCACCTGGGGGGAAGGGGGGGTTGGCACCTGATACTGGCACATGGGGGGTGGGAAGGAGAGAGGCACCTGATACTGGCACATGGGGGGGAGAGAGAGGCACCTGATACTGGCACATGGGAAGGGGGGGAGGGAGAGAGGCACTTGATACTGGCACTTTTTTGTGGGGGGGGGTGGCACTATGATACTGGGACATGGGGGGGAGGGGGGTTGGCACCTGATACTGGCACATGGGGGGGGAGAGAGGCACCTGATACTGGCACCTGGGGGGGAGGGGGGTTGGCACCTGATACTGGCACATGGGGGGGAGAGGCACCTGATACTGGCACAATGGGGGGAGAGGGGTTGGCACCTGATACTGGCACATGGGGGGGAGGGAGAGAGGCACTTGATACTGGCACTTTTTTTGTGGGGGGGGAGATGGCACTATGATACTGGGACATGGGGGGGAGGAGAGAGAGGCACTTGATACTGGCACATGGGGGGGTTTGGCACTATGATACTGGCAGGCACATGGGGGGGGGGGGGGAGAGAGGCACTTGATACTGGCACATGGGGGGGTTTGGCACTATGATACTGGCAGGCACATGGGGGGTGGGAAGGAGAGAGGCACTTGATACTGGCACATTGGGGGGGAGATGGCACTATGATACTGGGACATGTGGGGGGGAGGAGAGAGGCACTTGATACTGGCACATGATGGGGGGGCATCTATAGGGACACTTACTGGCACATTATTGGGGGGCATTATGGGGGACACTAGGCCGGCAGTATCAGAGGCCGGACACTGAGGGGCATCTACTGGTGCACTATATATGGGGCATTTTATACTGGTACATTATGGGGGGGCACTAGCAGGAAGGGGGGAGAGGAGCACTATGGGGGAATTTACTGGGGGCACTATATAGGGGTATTTTATACTGGGACATTATGGGGGCACTATGGGGGCACTAGCTCAACTGGGGGCATTACAAGGTGGTATTTTTGCACTGTCATATTATAAGTTGAAATATTACTACTGGGGGGGGGGCATTATGGTGGGCTTTATTACTCCCCCATGGTATGACCCCCTAGTAGCAGCACCAGCCTCTCCCTGCTCTGCTATCCCTCTGCCCCTTCTCCAAATCCTTATTATGAAATCTTTCTCATTAGGATAAAGCACAACATCAGCTCCGCCGAGCCCCCGACCAAAGTGTGGAAGTGGTGTCCGAGATCCCCAAGGGTCAAGTAACTGTAAGTTTTCATATGAAATATGTTTATGTTATACACATATAGCATCCACTGTGCCACACAATATACAGTATACCGCTACACTGTGCCACACAATATACAGTATACCGCTACACTGTGCCAAAGGAGTGGGGTTTACACAGGAGGAGGGAGGTGCGAAGCGCGCTGGGGGGGCCCTTACAAATATTTGCTGTGGGGCCCAGTCATTTCTAGTTACGCCCCTGGCCTGACCTCCTGGTTGCAAAAATAATGTTATGAGGCACGTATATGCACTGGCAGACAACAAATATACAGAAGTAAACTTACTGATAGATGACAGGAACCGAATGATGATGGCAAACGGATGACAGTACAAAGAGATGAAGGAGATGACAGTCAGGAAATGGAACAGACAGCAGATGATGATGGTATAGAGATTGACAGTGTATGAATGACAGGGAACAGAAATAAACAATACTGACTCTAATTTGCAATACTACCCCAGCAAAACAACGAGATCTAGGACCTAGGAACAAATCAAAAACAAAACTCACACAAACCAACAATTAACAGAGTCAACAAGAAACCAGCAAATAAAAAACTTAAATCCTAGTAGCAATGAAGGAGCTAGGAATGATGACTGGTACCAAACTACACAGACATGACACAAATCTAGGTTAGGAGAAGGATACAAAGAACAGTAAGCATTTTGGATACAAATGCATTTGGCTCAGCTATACCTGGCAAATAAAGAGAAGGAAAAATAATTCCAAAAAAGAGTGTTAGTCAAATAACTTTTTGGATGGGAGTCCAAGAAATCTTAGAGTAACTGCAGGGCGCCAAAGGGAGGAGAGACTAATACCAAGGCGTGGGTAGTGGGAGGCTGCCAGTAGTGGCTGTGTGTGTAGAATGAACTACTACAAATGTGGGTACAGGAAAGAAAAAGAAAATCACAGCGACCAAGAAGGCGCAAAACCTCTAGTTACCGTTATAATAGGTGATCCGAATAGGGATTAAGAGAAAGAATAAAATAATTCATAGATAGTGGGAAAATAGCTATTTCAGCCAGTTCTATTATAACAAGTGCAAACAAATGATGATCCAATAAAATAGAATAAAAAAGAATAAAAACATTTACAGCTTGTATAAAAAAAAAAATTATATTTGACTCACTTCACTGGGGAGGTGGTCCATGGGATAAACTCAAGACACCCATAGACTCAGCCCCCCTCCTGGATCGCTTGTAGTATCTTAGGAAAGACACGGCAGTTCCACGGCTGTTACTTCTGGTGGTTTCTTTTACTGGTATCACAGATAGGCTCAACGCGTTTCGGGGGTGTTACCAGTGGCGGATTATAATTGGGGCGTTTGGGTCGGTTGCCCTGTGCCCGGCATCACTGGGGGTCCAACGCAGACCCAAACGCCCACAAATTATGGCGGGGCACGGGAGCGCATAGTTCCCTGCTTCGCCGTCTTCCGATCACCGCCATAGGCTTCAGGCCTAGTAGGCCTGAAGCCTATGTGGTAGTAAAATCCCGGCGCAGGCAGGCGTGATGATGTCATCGCGCCGGGCCTGTGCCCGGATGCAGAACACTAAAGTGTGTGCGCAGCACACCTGCACCATCGACGAGTGAGCGCCGACTGGGACACAGGTAAGTGTTAGTTTATTTTTTTAGTTTTTTGTGTGCCAACTTTGGGGGACATTACTGGGGGGCACGGGAGAATATCACTGAAGGGACAGTGGGGGGCAAACTACTACGTGGGGCAAATTACTAGTGTGGGGGAAATTAGTACTCTGGGGCAGTGTGGGGGACAATTATTAATGTGGGGGCAAATTACTACCATGGGGGGATTAATACTGTGGGGGCAGTGTGGAGAAATTAATACTGTGGGGGGGAAATTACTTAATGGATGGCAGTGTCGGGGCAAATTATCTAATGGGGGCAGTGTGGGGGGTTATTACTTGATGGTGAGAGTGTGGGGGGCAAATTACTTAATGAAGTGCAGTGTGGGGGCAAATTACTTAATGGATGGCAGTGTGGGGGCAAATTACTATATGGATGGCAGTGTCGGGGCAAATTACTTAATGGATGGCAGTGTGGGGGCAAAATACTATATGGATGGCAGTGTTGGGGCAAATTACTTAATGAAGGGCAGTGTGGGGGCAAATTACTTAATGGATGGCAGTGTGGGGGCAAATTACTATATGGATGGCAGTGTCGGGGCAAATTACTTAATGGATGGCAGTGTCAGGGCAAATTATCTAATGGGGGGCAGTGCGTGGTGTTATTACTTGATGGGGCAGTGTGGGGGCAAATTACTTTGTCGGGGGAATTACTACATGGGAGGCAGTGTGGAAGAAATTACTGTATGGGGCAGTGTGGGGGAAATTACTATATGGGGCAGTGTGGGGGAAATTACTATATGGGGCAGTGTGGGGGAAATTACTGTATGGGGACAGTGTGGGGGAAATTACTGTATGGGGACAGTGTGGTGGAAATTACTATATGGGGCAGTGTGGGGGGAAATTACTATATGGGGCAGTGTGGGGGAAATTACTATATAGGGCAGTGTAGGGGAAATTACTATATAGGGCAGTGTAGGGGAAATTACTATGTGGGGGCAGTGTGGTGGAAATTACTATATGGGGCAGTGTGGGGGAAATTACTATATGGGGCAGTGTGGGATAAATTACTATATGGGGGCAGTGTGGGGGAAATTACTATGTGGAGGTAGTGTGAGGGAAATTACTATATGGGGCAGTGTGGTGGAAATTACTATATGGGGGCAGTGTGGGGGAAATTACTACATGAGGGTAGTGTGGGGGAAATTACTATATGGGGCAGTGTGGGGGGAAAGTACTATATGGAGCAGTGTGGGGGGAAATTACTATATGGGGCAGTGTAGGGGAAATTACTATATGGGGCAGTGTAGGGGAAATTACTATATGGGGCAGTGTAGGGGAAATTACTATGTGGGGCAGTGTGGTGGAAATTACTATATGGGGCAGTGTGGTGGAAATTACTATATGGGGGCAGTGTGGGGGAAATTACTACATGAGGGTAGTGTGGGGGAAATTACTATATGGGGCAGTGTGGGGGGAAAGTACTATATGGAGCAGTGTGGGGGGAAATTACTATATGGGGCAGTGTAGGGGAAATTACTATGTGGGGCAGTGTGGTGGAAATTACTATATGGGGCAGTGTGGGGGAAATTACTATATGGGGCAGTGTGGGGGAAATTACTATGTGCGGGCAGTGTGAGGGAAATTACTATATGGGGCAGTGTGGGCTAAATTACTATATGGCGCAGTGTGGGAGAAATTACTATATGGGGGCAGTGTGGGGGAAATTACTATGTGAGGGCAGTGTGAGGGAAATTACTATATGGGGCAGTGTGGGGGAAATTACTATATGGGGGCAGTGTGGGGGAAATTACTACATGGGGTAGTGTGGGGGAAATTACTATATGGGGGCAGTGTGGTGGCGTTTCTATTAGGGGACATTATTTTTGGGGACACTATACAGGCATTATTACCTGGAGCATAATATAGGGTGTTATTATTACTAGGGGCACTCTAGGGGACATTATAATAGATGTTCCTTCCAGTCCTATGTAACACCCACATAACACAATAGTTCACTGTGGTATGTGGGGTGTTACATAGGACTGCAGGTAACATCTATGACATCTGTACTCAGAGAGTTATGAGATGGTGGGGGTCAGACTCCTGGTACCCCAGGTACCTCAGCTGTTTGAGGAGACCGCGATGTTTCAGTGAGCACCGCAGCCTCTTTGCTCCTTACCAAGCACAGCGCTGTCCATTTGATTGCACTGTGCTTGGTATTGCAGCTCAGCCCCAATCATTTAGATGGGACAGAGCTGCACCTAGACCATGTGAACGAGGTCATATGGCCTAGGAAGAGACTTTGGCGCTTACAAAGCACCGCAGCCTCTTCATACAGAAAAAAAAAAACAAGTTAGGTAGACAGCCCCGGGCCTATCATGCACTTAATCCGCCCCTGGGTGTTACCATATACCCCCTTCTTCAGGAGCAATCAAAATACATACAGAAATAATAAAGTCATAAAAGTATGTCTTGCCTATATGCTTTATATGTACTGAGAGCTTGTAATCCCGCCTGATTAGTCCACGAGGTGGGACCGTTACTTCCGGTATTGGAAACAAAAGTATGCATTCCAGAGTGGAACGAATGTCTTATACTGTGCATGTATCATGTATCATTAAAGCTTTTGTTAAACCTAATATCTAGCGCTACCCTATCCCCTTGGGAAATTAGTGAATCTTTGGGCAGGAAAGAAGAAATACCTCAACTAGAAAAACAGAGCGGGACCAGAGAAAAGGTACTTCCAGTTATGCTTCTGAGGAACGCAAAGGTGGAACGCTTATACAGTAAATAAGGAGAAGAAAGCATGAACATTTAAAGGAAGGCTAACCAATCAGGAACTCCTTTGTAAATTAACCAAGTTGAGAAAGGTGATCATCTAACCAGAGATCAAGTGTAAGGCAGTTACATAGCAACTGTCAAAACAATGTTAGTAAACAGGAGAAGACGAGACAATAGGGAAATCCTTGCTGCTTGTAACATAACCTGGCCCTGACCATCCCAATTCTGAACATTATTTGTATAGCAGACTACCTTATATATCCATCTGTTATTTAATCACTGTATGTTGGTATTATTTGAACACTGTATAGTGATATTTACTGTGTGCCACTGTACAGGCTAGAATGTTTGTTGCATTGTCATTTAGGCAACTGTACGGTAGTGTTAATTGGCCAGTATATGGTACTGTTGTTTATCTAAATACCGATTGGCACTTATAATTAGACACTATATGGTATGTTTTTTGTGCTTAGTTTGATAGTAGAGGGCACCATCCAACATAAGGTTGATCCTGCATTTATGGTGCCCAAGGTCAAGGTTCTACATACTCCATCAGTGTAAATTCAGTTTTGAAGTTTTGACTATGATAATTTGGACAACTGGGTGTTCTTTGGAGGCAAGATTAAATGTCTTTAATAAACATATTGTCACGGGGCGCCAAAGGCGCACTCGGTCTCCCATCAGCCGCAGACCTGCTGCTTAGCTTCGGGAGCGAGGATCTGTGTTTGACCTTGTTCCCAGGGCAGCTTTGCTAGCTGGGAGGCTCCCTGCTCCTAGGTCTGCCTTGAGCGCCGAGCTGATCACTCGGTGCTCGATTTGTCTGTCGGTCATGTAACGCTGGCCAAGTCATATGACCCTCACTTCCCACTATAAATACAGGCAGCCTGCTGGCCACAGGTTGCATGTTAATTTTAGGTATCTGGTGATTGTTTTTTTCCTGCATACTTACCTGATCCTGTGTTCCCTGACGATTCTCTGCCTGCTCCTCCTGTACTGCGCATCTCTCCTGGTATCCTGACTCCGGCTTCCACCTGACGATTCTTTGCGGACTCCTGTTGTACTTCGTTTCTCTCCTGGTATTTGACCTCGGCTTTTCCTGACTATTCTCTGCTCATTCCTTAGTACTGCGTAGCTCTCTAGGTATTGACCCGGTCTGTCCACGTTCCGTTATGTGTCTTGTCTGTCTTCCCAGCACATATCCTAAGTTAGGGACTGCCGTCTAGTTGTCCCCTGTCATTAGGACTTGCGAGGCAAGTAGGCAGGGCCAGGGGTGAGGGTGGAGCTCAGTGGTCACTATCCTCCCCCCTGTGTGTAGTGTACGTTACCGTCACACATATAGAATAGGAACATAATATGATGAATTTAATTTATGACACAAACAACAAACTGGAATTTTTATTATAATTATTGAGTCTTTCAAGCTCCCTAATAAATAATTAATACCCACAAACCATAATGTTGTTATCAGTACCTTTGCGCAAGTGATACATTTAGTTGATCTCATTACCCAATGAGAACACATTTGTATATTGCTAAGATGTTATATGAATGTTATATGTAACTCCATAACAAGGCAAAATGTTGTGGTGAGAACAACTGATAGACATAAGAAATGATTTGCTTTATTCTCTAAGAAGTTAAACCAGATGCTGTTAAAATAAGAATTTATTTACAAGTCTTTTTGGAAAATAAAGTTCCAAATGAATGACCCACATCTGGTAGCAATGCTGGAATCAAACAAAAGAAAAAGGTCAAGCCTTCTCCCACGGGTCCCTCCATTCTGGAGAAAAACTTTTTTTTTTTTTGGAAATGCATCAAATAAATGAAAAACACAACTGTTTATGCAAAAAAATAAAAATAAATCTGATTAAGTTTGAAATCTGCCTAATACCAAAGGTAATCCTTAACAACAATCATCTGACATTTGCTGAGTAATTTTTATTATAATAATGCTAATTATAAAATCGACATCCATAATGTAGCTAATATTCTTCTTATTACAATTATTAAAGTAGCATGTGGGTTTCAAGAACAATAACATATGGAAATCGCAACTTAGAGTACTTCTAGAAATACGGCCAAGCGGTCAGGTTTCCTTATGCAGTTATGGAACCAAAATCAGGAGTGGATCATGAAAGGATATAAAGTATACAGGATATGACTTCTCATCTTTTTTCATGCCTGGTTTGGGCTTCCAAAACTGCATCAGGAAACCTGACTGTGTGGTCATACCCTTACAGTTTTTCAAGCATTTTCTAAATGGATTCCATGGAAGTATGAAATTCACCTCCTGTTTCATCACAGGTGCAGGCAGGGGCGGACTGACCGGTCGGGCACTTCGGACATGGTCCGAGGGCCCGGCCGGGATGGGGGCCCGCCGCAGAATAACAATGTGGTAATGGCAGCGGGGCCCGGTGCACTCACTGTATTCTATCGCACCGGGCCCCGCTCACTGTAATACTAATTTTCATATGTGAACAAGAAGAGAAATCCTCTGCGATCCTCTCCCTCTCTTTACTCACAAACTCAGTAACAGCCTGGCAGGCTGGGCGGCAGCGCAACTCACTGACGTCACGCGCCTGCTTCATTCATAAAGTGGGAGGAGCAGGCGCGTGACGTCAGTGAGTTGCGCTGCCGCCCGGCCTGCCAGGCTGTTACTGAGTTTGTGAGTACAGAGAGGGAGAGGATCGCAGAGGATTTCTCTTCTTGTTCACATATGAAAATTAGTATTACAGTGAGCGGGGCCCGGTGCGATAGAATACAGTGAGTGCACCGGGCCCCGCTGCCATTACAACACCAGATGCCGGCCCCCAGACCCTGTATTGGGGGTCATTCACTTACAGGGACACTGTTATGGGGGGATCTGTGGATGACACATATATAGCATAAGGTGCTATATATGTGCCATCCACAGAGCCCCCACGACAGTGCCATCCACAGAGCCCCCACGACAGTGCCATCCACAGAGCCCCCACGACAGTGCCATCCACAGAGCCCCCACGACAGTGCCATCCACAGAGCCCCCACGACAGTGCCATCCACAGAGCTATTCCCCACCCCTCTTGTAATTGTTCCGCTGTGCGGGCATGAGTTCAGTCAGTTCGGTGCGCAATCCCGTCCTGCAGCGCGTGATCCCGCGAGACCCAGCGCTGTAGGTCATGGGTCTCGTGGGATCACGCGCCGAAGTGACTGAACTCATGCCCACGTAGCCCGCAAGTAGCAGATCAGTGGAACAAGTACAAGGTGGAGGGGACTGCTTCTAACAGAGGCTCACTAATGGACGCTGAGATTAGATCACCCCATATGAAAGCATTGAATCAATGCTTTCCTATGGGGAAAAATCTGACCCTGGAGGTCATCATGCAGAGTGTGAGGACGTCCAGCGTCAGATACCGGACCAAAGGTCTGTTTTACTCCAGGAAGCCCTCAGGTGGCTGCCAGCCACTAGAGGCTGACTTATTGCTGGAACGTAAACAATGCAGCTTCTCTAGAACATTGCAGCTCGATTTGCAAAAGGGACACTGTACCCAGACCACGTCAATGAGCTGAAGTGGTCTGGGTGCTTTTTGTGTCACTTTAACTTTGAAATCTTATTAACCACCTCCGGACCGCTGTACGCACAGACGCGTCCTGGAGGTGGTTGATTCATTCCTCCTGGACGCGCCGGCGCGTCCTCTCGCGAGACGCGAGATTTCGGTCACAGCCGGCCCGCGCATGCGCATCGCGGGCCGGCAAAAGTTAGAGGAGTATTTCATCAGCAACCTGCCAGCCAATGATCGTCGCTGGCAGGTTGCTGATTTTTAAAAAATCGAATCACAAGCCAGATAACAGATCATATTAGTAAATATGATCTGTTATATGGCTTCTCTGCTTCTCTGCTGGTCCTTTTCGTCGGTTGGATCCAGCAGAGAAGCAGACATCACTGTGAGTACACACCAAACACTGCCCTTAGCCCCTGATCACCATCCATCACCCCCATCATCCAAATTAACCCCTTGATCGCCCCCTGTCAATCACTTAGTGAAAGACAAAAAGTGATCAGTGTAAACTGACACTTTTTTTTTTCACTAGTATTGGCTGTTAGGTTTTAGGGATAGTTTAGGCCCCTTGGTTAGGTAGTTAGCGTCAGTTAGCGCCCACCCCACCGCACCGCAGTCACTTTTATTCGCTGTTTAGCGTATCGCTAATCAGCATTTGTACTTTTATAGTATCTGTAAGTGATCAAAACTGATCACGGTCAGATCTATAATAGTATTAGTGTCACTTTAGTTCGCCCTCCACCCAAAACGCAGTGTTTGCCCGATCAGGCCTGATCGGTCGCCCACACGTGCGTTCACCCACGCCCGCCCCACCGCAGTGACAAAAAAATTTTTTTTTTTGATCACTGCACATTCACTTTACACGCTCTGCGGCGATAAAAAAATCAGTTTTGATATTTTTTATCAACCGCAGCGGCCTCCGGTACTTCGCTAGCCTCCCCTTTGTAAGACAGGCTTGCTTTTTTTCTTGGGTAGTCTCAGGGAATACCCCTAAATTTAGTAGTCCAAATGTCAAACAGGGGGTATTCTTCTGAAGAGGCCTACAGGATTCTGACCCAGTCGGATGAGGAGTGGGAACCCTCATCTGATGAATCTAGCGGGTCAGAATATGAACCTGTAGAAAGCAGTGGCTCTCTGACCCAAAGTTCGGACGAGGAGGTTGAGGTCCCTGGCAGCACCAGGCGTACCCGGCCCCGTGTCGCTAGACCACAGGTTATGCAGGATCCGCTTCAAGAGCAGCAGAGTGGGGCTGTCGCTGCCGGATCACGTGGTGAGGCATACACCAGCAGCGCAGCCCTTCCTGGACCTAGTACCAGCACTGCCGTACAACATGGTGAAGTAGCGAGCACCAGAAGGGCAGTTGAAGCTGGTACGGTGGCACGTGCACTAGTTACCCCGTCGCAGCCACCGCACAGACAGGCCCGTAGAGCCCCTAGAATCCCTGAGGTGCTGGCAAACCCTGATTGGCAGTCACCAACTTCAGCCGCACCAGTAGTTCCCCCTTTCACCGCCCAGTCTGGAGTTCGGGTTGAGACGGCTCAGATCAGTACGGCCCTGGGATTTTTTGAGCTGTTCTTGACTGCGGAGCTCTTGGACTTAGTCGTGGCAGAGACCAACCAATATGCCACACACTTTATAACCGCAAACCCGGGAAGCTTTTATGCCCAGCCTTTCCGGTGGAAACCAGTCCAAGTTTCCGAACTTAAAATTTTTCTGGGCCTTCTCCTCAACATGGGCCTGACAAAAAAGCATGAATTGCGGTCATATTGGTCAACGCACCCAATTCATCACATGCCCATGTTCTCTGCTGCTATGTCCAGGACACGATTTGAGGCCATCCTGCGTTTCCTGCACTTTAGCGACAACACCACCTCCCGTCCCAGAGGCCACCCAGCTTTTGACCGGCTCCACAAAATTCGGCCCCTCATAGACCATTTCAACCAGAAATTTGCAGATTTGTATACCCCTGAGCAAAACATCTGCGTAGACGAGTCCCTAATACATTTTACCGGGCGCCTTGGCTTCAAACAGTACATCCCAAGCAAGCGTGCCCGGTATGGGGTCAAATTGTATAAGCTCTGTGAAAGGGCCACAGGCTATACCCACAAATTTCGGATCTATGAGGGAAAAGATCAGACCCTGGAGCCGGTCGGTTGCCCTGACTACCTGGGGAGCAGTGGGAAGACAGTCTGGGACTTGGTGTCACCCTTATTCGGCAAGGGGTACCATCTTTATGTGGACAATTTTTACACAAGTGTGGCCCTCTTTAGGCATTTGTTTCTAGAACGGATTTGCGCCTGTGGCACCGCGCGAACTAGTCGCGTGGGCTTCCCCCAACGGCTTGTAACCACCCGTCTTGCAAGGGGGGAGAGGGCTGCCTTGTGTAACGAAGAACTGCTCGCGGTGAAATGGAGAGACAAGCGTGACGTTTACATGCTCTCCTCCATTCACGCAGACACGACAATACAAATTCAAAGGGCAACCCGTGTCATTGAAAAGCCCCTCTCAGTCCACGACTATAATGCGCTCATGGGAGGGGTGGACTTCAATGACCAGATGTTGGCTCCCTATTTAGTTTCCCGCAGAACCAGACGCTGGTATAAGAAGGTGTCTGTATATTTAATTCAATTGGCGCTCTACAATAGTTTTGTTCTCTACAGTAAGGCTGGGAGAACACGATCCTTCCTCAAATTCCAGGAAGAGATCATCGAGAACCTCCTTTACCCAGGAGGTTCCGTGGCCCCATCCACCAGTGTAGTTAGCCGTCTACACGAGCGACATTTCCCCAGTGTCGTTGCTGGTACCTCAACCCAACCGCCACCCCGAAAAAAATGTCGTGTCTGTAGCAGGAGTGGAATAAGGCGTGACACCCGCTATTTCTGTCCTGACTGTCCGGACCACCCTGCCCTATGCTTAGGAGAGTGTTTCCGGAAGTACCACACACAGGTACACCTAGCATAGGGATCACATCTCACCAGGACAGGCACACAGGGCTATTAGGGCCCTTTCTCTCACAGCTGCTGCAAACCTCTCCTTTCACCTGGGATAAAGTGCATAACGTACTTCGCCACATCTTTGGGCGATTTGCGCTTTGCACATTGTCCCATGGGGAAGGAGAGGTTTGTTCTATAAAGGTAAAAAAAACAAAACAAAAAAAAAATTACCGGTAAGTAAAAAAGTTAAAAAAGTTAATATGTTCTGTTCTAAAGTTAATAAAGTTATTGCTTTGCGGCCTGGTTTTTTCTTTTTTGTTTTGTTTTTTTTACCTTCCAGGTGGACCATCCGATCGACCAGCTGCAGCACTGATGTGCATTCGGACAGAAGCATTGCGCTGCTGTCAGATTACACGCAAGTCGGTGTATGCGGCGCTGCAAGACGAGATTTCTCCTCTGCAGTAAAAGATATGTTTGCCAAGGCATATGAGCTGAGGAGGTGGCGGTGTTCATATACTTTGGCAAACACTTTGTATATATAAAAAAAAAAATCCCGGCAATGATTTATTCATCCACATCGATTGATGTGAATGGAGAAATCTGGTTTGCCAGGGCATACGAGCTGAAGTGGGTATGGATGTTGGGCGGAGCTCCTATGTCCTGGCAGACGCCTTTCCCCTCCTTTTTTCTTTTTTTGGCAGAGATTTTTTCATCCACATTGATCGATGTGAATGAAGAAATCTGTGCCGTTCATTTTTTTCTTTCAGCCCAGAGGCTGAACGGAAAAAAAAAATCTCATTACCCGTATGCTCAATATAAGGAGAATAGCAGAAACTCCTAATGCTGGGCATACATGTAATGATTGCGGAGACCCTCAAATGCCAGGGCAGTACAAACACCCCACAAATAACACCATTTTGGAAAGAAGACACCCCAAGGTATTCGCTGAGGGGCATATTGAGTCCATGAAAGATTGAAATTTTTGTCCCACGTTAGCGGAAAGGGAGACTTTGTGAGAACAAAATCAAAAAAATCAATTTCCGCTAACTTGTGCCAAAATTTATTTTTTTCAATGAACTCGCCATGCCCCTCATTGAATACCTTGGGGTGTCTTCTTTCCAAAATGGGGTCACATGTGGGGTATTTATACTGCCCTGGCATTTTAGGGGCCCCAAAGCGTGAGAAGAAGTCTGGTATCCAAATGTCTAAAAATGCCCTGCTAAAAGGAATTTGGGCCCCTTTGCCCACCTAGGCTGCAAAAAAGTGTCACACATCTGGTATCTCCGTACTCAGGAGAAGTTGAGGAATGTGTTTTGGGGTGTCTTTTTACATATACCCATGCTGGGTGAGATAAATATCTTGGTCAAATGCAAACTTTGTATAAAAAAAATGGGAAAAGTTGTCTTTGCCAAGATATTTCTCTCACCCAGCATGGGTATATGTAAAATGACACCCCAAA
Organism: Bufo bufo; assembly: GCF_905171765.1. Classification (NCBI taxonomy): domain Eukaryota; kingdom Metazoa; phylum Chordata; class Amphibia; order Anura; family Bufonidae; genus Bufo; species Bufo bufo. The sequence goes on along the minus strand of NC_053389.1, from coordinate 436,840,134 downwards.
ACACATTCCCCACCTTCTCCTGAGTACGGAGATACCAGATGTGTGACACTTTTTTGCAGCCTAGGTGGGCAAAGGGGCCCACATTCCAAAGAGCACCTTTCGGATTTCACAGGTCATTTACCTACTTACCACACATTAGGGCCCCTGTAAAATGCCAGGGCAGTATAACTACCCCACAAGTGACCCCATTTTGGAAAGAAGACACCCCAAGGTATTCCGTGAGGGGCATGGCAAGTTCCTAGAATTTTTAATTTTTAGTCACAAGTTAGTGGAAAATGATGATTTTTTTTTTTTTTTTTTTCATACAAAGTCTCATATTCCACTAACTTGTGACAAAAAATAAAAACTTCCATGAACTCACTATGCCCATCAGCGAATACCTTGGGGTCTCTTCTTTCCAAAATGGGGTCACTTGTGGGGTAGTTATACTGCCCTGGCATTCTAGGGGCCCAAATGTGTGGTAAGGAGTTTGAAATCAAATTCAGTAAAAAATGACCTGTGAAATCCGAAAGGTGCTCTTTGGAATGTGGGCCCCTTTGCCCACCTAGGCTGCAAAAAAGTGTCACACATCTGGTATCTCCGTACTCAGGAGAAGTTGAGGAATGTGTTTTGGGGTGTCTTTTTACATATACCCATGCTGGGTGAGATAAATATCTTGGTCAAATGCCAACTTTGTATAAAAAAATGGGAAAAGTTGTCTTTTGCCAAGATATTTCTCTCACCCAGCATGGGTATATATAAAATGACACCCCAAAACACATTCCCCACCTTCTCCTGAGTACGGAGATACCAGATGTGTGACACTTTTTTGCAGCCTAGGTGGGCAAAGGGGCCCATATTCCAAAGAGCACCTTTCGGATTTCACAGGTCAATTTTTACAGAATTTGATTTCAAACTCCTTACCACACATTTGGGCCCCTAGAATGCCAGGGCAGTATAACTACCCCACAAGTGACCCCATTTTGGAAAGAAGACACCCCAAGGTATTCCGTGAGGGGCATGGCGAGTTCCTAGAATTTTTTATTTTTTGTCACAAGTTAGTGGAAAATGATGATTTTTTATTTTTTTATTTTTTTTCATACAAAGTCTCATATTCCACTAACTTGTGACAAAAAATAAAAACTTCCATGAACTCACTATGCCCATCAGCGAATACCTTGGGGTCTCTTCTTTCCAAAATGGGGTCACTTGTGGGGTAGTTATACTGCCCTGGCATTCTAGGGGCCCAAATGTGTGGTAAGGAGTTTGAAATCAAATTCTGTAAAAATTGACCTGTGAAATCCGAAAGGTGCTCTTTGGAATATGGGCCCCTTTGCCCACCTAGGCTGCAAAAAAGTGTCACACATCTGGTATCTCCGTACTCAGGAGAAGTTGAGGAATGTGTTTTGGGGTGTCTTTTTACATATACCCATGCTGGGTGAGATAAATATCTTGGTCAAATGCCAACTTTGTATAAAAAAATGGGAAAAGTTGTCTTTTGCCAAGATATTTCTCTCACCCAGCATGGGTATATATAAAATGACACCCCAAAACACATTCCCCACCTTCTCCTGAGTACGGAGATACCAGATGTGTGACACTTTTTTGCAGCCTAGGTGGGCAAAGGGGCCCATATTCCAAAGAGCACCTTTCGGATTTCACAGGTCAATTTTTACAGAATTTGATTTCAAACTCCTTACCACACATTTGGGCCCCTAGAATGCCAGGGCAGTATAACTACCCCACAAGTGACCCCATTTTGGAAAGAAGAGACCCCAAGGTATTCGCTGATGGGCATAGTGAGTTCATAGAACTTTTTATTTTTTGTCACAAGTTAGTGGAATATGAGACTTTGTAAGAAAAAAAAAAAAAAAAAAAAAATCATCATTTACCGCTAACTTGTGACAAAAAATAAAAAGTTCTATGAACTCACTATGCCCATCAGTGAATACCTTAGGGTGTCTACTTTCAGAAATGGGGTCATTTGTGGGGTGTTTGTACTGTCTGGGCATTGTAGAACCTCAGGAAACATGACAGGTGCTCAGAAAGTCAGAGCTGCTTCAAAAAGCGGAAATTCACATTTTTGTACCATAGTTTGTAAACGCTATAACTTTTACCCAAACCATTTTTTTTTTACCCAAACATTTTTTTTTTATCAAAGACATGTAGAACTATAAATTTAGAGCAAAATTTCTATATGGATGTCGTTTTTTTTGCAAAATTTTACACCTGAAAGTGAAAAATGTCATTTTTTTGCAAAAAAATCGTTAAATTTCGATTAATAACAAAAAAAGTAAAAATGTCAGCAGCAAAGAAATACCACCAAATGAAAGCTCTATTAGTGAGAAGAAAAGGAGGTAAAATTCATTTGGGTGGTAAGTTGCATGACCGAGCAATAAATGGTGAAAGTAGTGTAGGTCAGAAGTGTAAAAAGTGGCCTGGTCTTTCAGGGTGTTTAAGCACTGGGGGCTGAGGTGGTTAAAGGGTTTCTACCACCTCGTTTTGAGAAATTTAGCTGTCAGACACTAGCGATCCGCTAGTGTCTGCTCTACCAAACAATGCTATTATAATAGCTTTTTGTGCAGCCGTTTCCATAAAAAACTAACTTTTATCGATATGCTAATGAGCCTCTAGGTGCTATGCGGGCGTCTTTTCAGCACCTAGAGGCTCGGTCTACTCACACAAAATGCCGCCCAGCGCGTCCCTCCAGCCCGCCCATCTCCTCTGGAATCCGATCCTCTCTCTGAGTCAGCGGACGAATTCTCGCGCATGCGCGTCTGTCTTCGGCGCAGTTAATGTCTGACCGCTTTCTGCACAGACATCTCCACTGCGGCTGCGGCGATGACGTCATAGTGCTCCGAGGAACAGACGCAGTGGAGATGTCTGTGCAGGGAGCGGTCAGACATTAACTGCGCCTGCGCCGAAGACAGATGCGCACGGCGCATGCGCGAGAATTCGTCCGCTGACTCAGAGAGAGGATCGGATTCCAGAGGAGATGGGCGGGCTGGAGGGACCCGCTGGGCGGCATTTTGTGTGAGTAGACCGAGCCTCTAGGTGCTGAAAACACGCCCCCATAGCACCTAGAGGCTCATTAGCATATCGATAAAAGTTAGTTTTTTATGGAAACGGCTGCACAAAAAGCTATTATAATAGCATTGTTTGGTAGAGCAGACACTAGCGGATCGCTAGTGTCTGACAGCTAAATTTCTCAAAACGAGGTGGTAGAAACCCTTTAAAGATTGTGTAGGGTGTGGCTGGAGGCGGGGCATGGAGGCGGGACAAGGGTGGGGCTTGCAGCAGAACATGGGTGGGGCCTGTAAGGGGGCCCTTGATTTATTTTGCCCGGGGGCCCTGAGGGTTCTCAGTCCGCCCCTGGGTGCAGGCTGCCATACCGCCAAACTTTTTGGCCAGTCAAAGAGGGATGCTTACGGCCAATGACTGCATGACTGCAGCCAGTGATTGGCTGAGCATCATTCACAGCCATTTCCTGCCATGTTGAGACCGTAGCAAGAAGTTGAGTGCATCAGGGACCCATTAGGGTATGTATGGTGCGTTTTTTGGCACGTTTTTTTTTCCAGCTTCCTAATTTTCCAGCTTCCCATTCATTTCAGTGAGAAAATCAGAGAGGATTCAACTCCAAGAAAGAACATGCTGCTTCTTTTTTCCATGCTGATTTTCCAGTTCTGCCTCCCATTGAAATGAATGGGAAGCTTTTTAGAGGCGATTTTGGTCACGTTTTATTTGTGGAAAACGCATAAAAAACAGCGCCGAAGAACTCTCTGTGAACTGGCCTTTACTGTCAGAACTGCAGTTCTAGAGAACTGGTAAAGTGGGTATAAGTTCAGCAATTATTTATTTAATTTTTTTTACAACATATGCAGCCCCTGTGCTGAAATATATCCTTAAAGGGAACCTGTCACCTGGATTTTGGGTATAGAGCTGAGGACATGGGTTGCTAAATGGCCGCTAGCACATCCGCAATACCCAGTCCCCATAGCTCTCTGTGCTTTTATTGTGTAAAATAAAACTATTTGATAAATATCCAAATTAACCTGAGATGAGTCAGAGCTTGAAAATATGACTCTTCTCTGGTCACACAAGTAAGATATGATTTTTTAATGTTAATTTGCATAAAAGGCGGGAAGTACAAAAATGTATAATACTTATTGAATTTCTCTGCAAATGAAATTAAAAGTGTCATTTATATGTTTAGGGTAACACAATGAACATTTAGAAACACTCAGTGAGGGTAGCATAGTAGAGGTGACAGGTTCCCTTTAAATATTCACAACAAATCATCTAATATAGGCATTTCAAGGTCCAAATAATGAAAAACTAAATATAAGTTGAGGTGTAACGTACAGGTAGGAAACAGACATTTTGGGGGACATTTATGAATAATGGTGTCATTTTGCGACAGTAAAATACTAATATTACAAATCAAAAGTGGTGATTTGTTTCACCTCATATATCAAAAGGCACACGCCACTTGTAAAATGTGATTTTTTTAAAATATATACTTGATTATTCGCCTATTTCTCTAGATTTGCGACATTTTAATGCCAATAGCACGAAAATGCGACTTTTTTAAAAAGAAATGCCCCATTTCAGCCAAGCCTACCAGACTAGATTTGTGACTTTTGAAGCATATTTGCGACATTTCCACTGGTAAATTGCGGCTTTTGTCTCAGACTCGGGACGTTTTTGTTCTTGTTCTGTTTTTGTTGAATGTCAATTTACTGACAGAATCTTGCAGTTTAGCTCATTTATATTAGATAAAAATAAATGGTTCCTGTTTAATACTTACCTATCAGTTCCCACGACAAGTCGACTTTTTGACAAAAAGTTGCATCTTCCTGCCATAAATGCTACTTTTTGCACAAAACACCACCACATAAGCTGGCTTAATTGTCCGCAACAATTTGAGCCATTTCTGCCGATAAGAGGATGATAAATAAGGTGTGATATGCACCAATTTAATCTCCCCCCCCACACACACACACACACTTTGACATTCATAATTAATTTTGGGCGTGATGATTCTTGGTGAAAATTCTGGAGAAAACATTTGATATATTTGGCCCAAATCAAAACGTTACCAGTGTTTCTGGAGCAGTTTAGCACGTTTATTAATGTACATTTATTACCCAGGTCGAAAAGCGGGGAATTTAAGTAGCAGATGGGATTGGGAGGCATGGGCTGCTATTCTGCCCCCATACTTTACACTGCAATGCCATTAAGATGGGACAATGTCTTTAAAGAAAAACTGTATATTGCTGACAGCATACATCAGAGCAGTTTTTTTGTGGAACAAGTTGTCTTTTTTTGGCACCATTTCTAGTAGTGGAAGACGTGGGGTGAAAATGAAAAAAAACAAAAAAACAATTAGGCTGTTTTTTTTATACTGCATCGCCATATTCTACAAAGTTGTGTGAGGGCTCGTTCTTTGGGCTTGTTAGAATTAATGGGGTTGTCCCCTTTTGCTCACAATAGTCATCAATATCAGCCCAACTTTTTGAGAAATTTGGGACAAATTCCAAATCAGTAGAATTGATTTGCTCATCCATATTACAGTATATTTAAAAAAAAAACTTTTTTTACATACTTTTTAGACCCCTTATGGGACTTGTACAGATGATCTTCTGAACGCTTATACTATAGACTGCAAGAGAACACTTTTGCAGTCTATGGGATTTTCACAGGCAGCTTGTCAGGTCATGCCTCAGGCATGGCTTTGCAGACATCTAGGAGCCTTCACTTGGCCTCAGGTTGCCATAGTAAGAGACCAGAGCCCTACAATTTTGCCGTAGGAGCTCTGATTGGAGGGCATAGGGAGCCTCCTCCCTCTGTCTGAGACTATGGTTGCTATTGACAACAGCATCAGAAGTCACTGGTGGCAGGTGTCTGCTGTATTACACAGCCAGCACCTGCCGCTTATCCACCTCAGCCCCCAGTGCTTAAACACCCTGAAAGACCAGGCCACTTTTTACACTTCTGACCTACACTACTTTCACCATTTATTGCTCGGTCATGCAACTTACCACCCAAATGAATTTTACCTCCTTTTCTTCTCACTAATAGAGCTTTCATTTGGTGGTATTTCATTGCTGCTGACATTTTTACTTTTTTTGTTATTAATCGAAATTTAACGATTTTTTTGCAAAAAAATGACATTTTTCACTTTCAGTTGTAAAATTTTGCAAAAAAAACGACATCCATATAGAAATTTTGCTCTAAATTTATAGTTCTACATGTCTTTGATAAAAAAAAAATGTTTGGGTAAAAAAAAAAATGGTTTGGGTAAAAGTTATAGCGTTTACAAACTATGGTACAAAAATGTGAATTTCCGCTTTTTGAAGCAGCTCTGACTTTCTGAGCACCTGTCATGTTTCCTGAGGTTCTATAATGCCCAGACAGTACAAACACCCCACAAATGACCCCATTTCTGAAAGTACACACCCTAAGGTATTCGCTGATGGGCATAGTGAGTTCATAGAACTTTTTATTTTTTGTCACAAGTTAGCGGAAAAAGATGATTTTTTTTTTTTTTCTTACAAAGTCTCATATTCCACTAACTTGTGACAAAAAATAAAAAGTTCTATGAACTCACTATGCCCATCAGCGAATACCTTGGGGTCTCTTCTTTCCAAAATGGGGTCACTTGTGGGGTAGTTCTACTGCCCTGGCATTCTAGGGGCCCAAATGTGTGGTAAGGAGTTTGAAATCAAATTCTGTAAAAAATGACCTGTGAAATCCGAAAGGTGCTCTTTGGAATATGGGCCCCTTTGCCCACCTAGGCTGCAAAAAAGTGTCACACATCTGGTATCTCCGTACTCAGGAGAAGGTGGGGAATGTGTTTTGGGGTGTCATTTTATATATACCCATGCTGGGTGAGAGAAATATCTTGGCAAAAGACAACTTTTCCCATTTTTTTATACAAAGTTGTCATTTGACCAAGATATTTATCTCACCCAGCATGGGTATATGTAAAAAGACACCCCAAAACACATTCCTCAACTTCTCCTGAGTACGGGGATACCAGATGTGTGACACTTTTTTGCAGCCTAGGTGGGCAAAGGGGCCCATATTCCAAAGAGCACCTTTCGGATTTCACTCCTCATTTTTTCCTGAATTTGATTTCAAACTCCTTACCACACATTTGGACCCCTAGAATACCAGGGCAGTATAACTACCCCACAAGTGACCCCATTTTGGAAAGAAGACACCCCAAGGTATTCCGTGAGGGGCATGGCGAGTTCCTAGAATTTTTTATTTTTTGTCACAAGTTAGTGGAAAATGATGATTTTTTTTTTTTTATTTTTTTTTCATACAAAGTCTCATATTCCACAAACTTGTGACAAAAAATAAAAAGTTCTATGAACTCACTATGCCCATCAGCGAATACCTTGGGGTCTCTTCTTTCCAAAATGGGGTCACTTGTGGGGTAGTTATACTGCCCTGGCATTCTAGGGGCCCAAATGTGTGGTAAGTAGGTAAATGACCTGTGAAATCCGAAAGGTGCTCTTTGGAATGTGGGCCCCTTTGCCCACCTAGGCTGCAAAAAAGTGTCACACATCTGGTATCTCTGTATTCAGGAGAAGTTGAGGAATGTGTTTTGGGGTGTCTTTTTACATATACCCATGCTGGGTGAGATAAATATCTTGGTCAAATGCCAACTTTGTATAAAAAAATGGGAAAAGTTGTCTTTTGCCAAGATATTTCTCTCACCCAGCATGGGTATATGTAAAATGACACCCCAAAACACATTCCCCAACTTCTCCCGATTACGGAGATACCAGATGTGTGACACTTTTTTGCAGCCGAGGTGGGCAAAGGGGCCCATATTCAAAAGAGCACCTTTCGGATTTCACAGGTCATTTTTTACAGAATTTGATTTCAAACTCCTTACCACACATTTGGGCCCCTAGAATGCCAGGGCAGTATAACTACCCCACAAGTGACCCCATTTTGGAAAGAAGAGACCCCAAGGTATTCGCTGATGGGCATAGTGAGTTCATGGAAGTTTTTATTTTTTGTCACAAGTTAGTGGAATATGAGACTTTGTATGAAAAAAAAAATAAAAAAAAAAATAAGCATTTTCCACTAACTTGTGACAAAAAATAAAAAATTCTAGGAACTCGCCATGCCCCTCACGGAATACCTTGGGGTGTCTTCTTTCCAAAATGGGGTCACTTGTGGGGTAGTTATACTGCCCTGGCATTTTCCAGGGGCCCTAATGTGTGGTAAGTAGATAAATGACCTGTGAAATCCTAAAGGTGCTCTTTGGAATATGGGCCCCTTTGCCCACCTAGGCTGCAAAAAAGTGTCACACATGTGGTATCGCCGTATTCAGGAGAAGTTGGGGAATGTGTTTTGGGGTGTCATTTTACATATACCCATGCTGGGTGAGAGAAATATCTTGGCAAAAGACAACTTTTTCCATTTTTTTATACAAAGTTGGCATTTGACCAAGATATTTCTCTCACCCAGCATGGGTATATGTAAAATGACACCCCAAAACACATTCCCCAACTTCTCCTGAGTACGGCGATACCAGATGTGTGACACTTTTTTGCAGCCTAGATGCGCAAAGGTGCCCAAATTCCTTTTAGGAGGGCATTTTTAGACATTTGGATACCAGACTTCTTCTCACGCTTTGGGGCCCCTAGAATGCCAGGGCAGTATAAATACCCCACATGTGACCCCATTTTGGAAAGAAGACACCCCAAGGTATTCAATGAGGGGCATGGCGAGTTCATAGAAATTTTTTTTTTTTGGCACAAGTTAGCGGAAATTGATATTTTTAATTTTTTTCTCACAAAGTCTCCCGTTCCGCTAACTTGGGACAAAAATTTCAATCTTTCATGGACTCAATATGCCCCTCACGGAATACCTGGGGGTGTCTTCTTTCCGAAATGGGGTCACATGTGGGGTATTTATACTGCCCTGGCATTCTAGGGGCCCTAAAGCGTGAGAAGAAGTCTGGAATATAAATGTCTAAAAAATTTTACGCATTTGGATTCCGTGAGGGGTATGGTGAGTTCATGTGAGATTTTATTTTTTGACACAAGTTAGTGGAATATGAGACTTTGTAAGAAAAAAAAAAAAAATTCTGCTAACTTGGGCCAAAAAAATGTCTGAATGGAGCCTTACAGAGGGGTGATCAATGACAGGGGGGTGATCAATGACAGGGGGGTGATCAATGACAGGGGGGTGATCAGGGAGTCTATATGGGGTGATAACCACAGTCATTGATCACGTCCGTGTAAGGCTTCATTCAGACGTCCGGATGCGTTTTGCGGATCCGATCCATCTATCAGTGCATCCGTAAAAATCATGCGGACATCTGAATGGAGCTTTACAGGGGGGTAATCAATGACAGGGGGGTAATCAGGGAGTCTATATGGGGTGATCACCACAGTCATTGATCACGCCCCTGTAAGGCTTCATTCAGACGTCCGGATGCGTTTTGCGGATCCGATCCATCTATCAGTGCATCCGTAAAAATCATGCGGACATCTGAATGGAGCTTTACAGGGGGGTAATCAATGACAGGGGGGTAATCAATGACAGGGGGGTGATCAGGGAGTCTATATGGGGTGATCACCACAGTCATTGATCACGCCCCTGTAAGGCTTCATTCAGACGTCCGGATGCGTTTTGCGGATCCGATCCATCTATCAGTGCATCCGTAAAAATCATGCGGACATCTGAATGGAGCTTTACAGGGGGGTAATCAATGACAGGGGGGTGATCACCACAGTCATTGATCATGCCCCTGTAAGGCTTCATTCAGACGACCGGATGCGTTTTGCGGATCCGATCCATGTATCAGTGCATCCGTAAAAATCATGCGGACATCCGAATGGAGCTTTACAGGGGGGTGATCAGGGAGTCTATATGGGGTGATCACCACAGTCATTGATCATGCCCCTGTAAGGCTTCATTCAGACGTCCGGATGCGTTTTGCGGATCCGATCCATCTATCAGTGCATCCGTAAAAATCATGCGGACATCTGAATGGAGCTTTACAGGGGGGTAATCAATGACAGGGGGGTGATCACCACAGTCATTGATCATGCCCCTGTAAGGCTTCATTCAGACGACCGGATGCGTTTTGCGGATCCGATCCATGTATCAGTGCATCCGTAAAAATCATGCGGACATCTGAATGGAGCTTTACAGGGGGGTAATCAATGACAGGGGGGTAATCAATGACAGGGGGGTGATCAGGGAGTCTATATGGGGTGATCACCACAGTCATTGATCACGCCCCTGTAAGGCTTCATTCAGACGTCCGGATGCGTTTTGCGGATCCGATCCATCTATCAGTGGATCCGTAAAAATCATGCGGACGTCTGAATGGAGCTTTACAGGGGGTTGATCAATGACAGGGGGGTAATCAATGACAGGGGGGTGATCAGGGAGTCTATATGGGGTGATCAGGGGTGATCAGGGGCTAATAAGGGGTTAATAAGTGACGGGGGGGGGTGTAGTGTAGTGTAGTGGTGCTTGGTGCTACTTTACTGAGCTACCTGTGTCCTCTGGTGGTCGATCTAAACAAAGGGGACCACCAGAGGACCAGGTAGCAGGTATATTAGACGCTGTTATCAAAACAGCGTCTAATATACCTGTTAGGGGTTAAAAAAAACACATCTCCAGCCTGCCAGCGAACGATCGCCGCTGGCAGGCTGGAGATCAACTCTCTTACCTTCCGTTCCTGTGAGCGCGCGCGCCTGTGTGCGCGCGTTCACAGGAAGTCTCGCGTCTCGCGAGATGACGCGTATATGCGTGACTGTGCGCAGCGCTGCCACCTCCGGAACGCGATCCTGCGTTAGGCGGTCCGGAGGTGGTTATGGAATGAACTAAACACGTGAGCATGCTCGATACAACTGCTTAACTTATATGATGTACAGGTATGTGATATGGCGTTAACGAGTTAAGTATCTGTCATGTCTTTATACTAATGACAGCCACTTCACCAGCCTAGAGGCCAGAAATAGATCTACACCAGTGATGAGCGGCAGGGGCAATATTCGAATTCGCAATATTTTGCAAATATTTGGGCGGATATTTGTCATCTATTCGCGAATTCACGATCTCCTGGTAGTCCTGACGGTGGCTAATTCCTGCTCTAGTACACCCTGGGCATTGAATGCAGTAAAAAATGGAGAGCGGCACACCCTGGCCTTTGAGGTCTCCTGGTGGTGGCTGAGGTGGCCTTAATGTTGGGTGAGCAGTGAGGTGCAAGACAGGAGAACAGGAGCCCAGATTGGATGTGGAGACCAATGCTCAAGCTACCTTGATAATAGTAAAGTAAAGGCTTTCTTTAGCTGAATAGATGATGGGTATCACAGTGCAAATACAAGCAGTAGGAAAAGTTTTCAATTAATTTTTTTACATAGTAGGCTTTTCCCATAGGCTATGTAGCAACAGAGATGGTACTCCCGATGAGCTGGTTCAGACCTGAGCGTTTTACAGCGCGTTCCTACGCGCTGTAAAACGCTCAACAAGGAGAAACCAATGCTTCCCTATTGGCATGGTTCTCACCTGGGCGTTTTACAGAGCTTACGATCGCGCTGTAAAACGCCCGACGCCCCAAGAAGTTCAGGAGCTTCTTTGGGGCGTAGTGTCACGAGTTCCCGTACATAGACTTCCGGGAACACGCTACAATGGGCGTTCGCATACTTACGGAGCCGCATATGTCAGACACCCGGAGAATCACGCATACAGAGCGCTCAGGTCAGTACGCTCAGGTCTGAACCGGCTGTAAGTCTCTTTCCACAGCTACATGCAGAAGAACTATTTTTGCCCACAATTACTCACTAGTCAGGGGAAAGTGGGGCAAGCCCACTACCTGGCAGCTATTACTAATGACGGCCATTTAACTACTTCCCTCCCATATTCAGCCTTTTGGAATACAAAGTGCATAGTAACATTACATTAGCCACTTGTACCATTGACAGTGTATAGTTGGCAGCTCAATAAACATTTTGGCAACTTTAAAAGTGAACCATAATATATAATAGCATTAACTATTAAGTAGCACAGTGAGCACACTGGTTCACCCTTTAGCAGTGAACCAGCAGATCACTGCACAGATATAGAATTAAGTAGTAAACAAAACTAACCAGAATATGTTTTATAAGAGCATTGCACACTGGCATTCTCTCAATCAGCTTCATGAGATCAGTTGGAATGGTTTTCGTTTAAAAAGTATGCCTCATCAAGAGTGAATTTGTAGAATTTCTTGACTTTATGCTGTTCGAGACCATCAGCTGTGTTGTGCAGAGGTAGGGTTGGTACAGAATTCCATACGGTGTTTAGCCTTATTCTACAAGAGTGGCTCCCCATAAAGCATGGAGGAGGATGGTGTGGGGCGTGCTACATTGCGCAGGGAAAAGGCATTTTCCGGAGTTCCGTTGACGTACCGGGCTCTCCATGGGGCTGCCAGGAAGCCCGGCCCTGATGGGCGGGCTTTAGCGCTAAAGCACGGCTATCAGAGCCGGTGACGTCACCAAATACACTGCCAGGCGGAAGCTTCTGCTTGGCAGTGTGTTATCGTAAACAATAGAGCCCTTGCCCTGCGCGATCTAGCGCAGGGCAAGGGAGCGCATCGGAGCATGAGATGCTCCGATGCTAACTTCAGGGGTGCTGCCTGGGTGAAATTATGGGTATGTCCGGGTTCAGCTCTGAACTCGGACAACCCCTTTAATGTAACGTAAAGTGAATTGGAAAGATTTGAGAATGAATAAGCTTACGCAGGCTATATATATATTTATATTACTATATATATTTATATTACTATATACATATTTACTAAGTGATTAAATATACAATAACACAATGAAATCACATACAAAATAATAAAAAGTAAATAAAGATCACTAGCCTAAATGGGGTGGAGACTTCGTCGATCATGCTATAACCCATAGCTGTCTACCCCGTTATAACACATGACCGACACACCAGGGTGCACAAGACAGATAGGGCAATCATACTCGCATCCTACCTAGAATGGAGAGCCTGGTGGAGTCTTCTGAGAAAATGTGTGCCACAGAGTATAAACCTGTTAGCCCCTTCTCCAGTGTGTAGCACGCATGTCTCTGAGATCACTCAGGAATGTGGTCTTATCAGCACAATGGGGGATGGGTACTATCTAGTGATGATCGAGCATGCTCGGCTGAACACCTGTTCGGCTCAAGCATTTTAATGCTCGGCACATGGTGGTATTCGGCCAAATACCGCATGTGCTCTAGTGCAATGCTCGAGTCTCCGCACCGCACATTTTTAGGCTGCTACGAAGCCAATAAACGTGCCGGTAAGTACTGCCCTCACTGTAATGCCGTAGCTATGTTGGCTGCTGGCATTACAGTGATTGGCTGGCCGGAACACGTCATCGGGTGCTATATAGCACCCGATGACGCATGTTCGGCTCATTCTTAGTCAGGGAGAGCTGTGCTGAGAAAGGGACAGACACTTCCAAATCCTACCCTACTGTACGTGTGACAGACTTTCAATCATTTGTAACATTTAATATGAAGAAGGCGAGCAGTAAGGGACAGGGCAGTGGCCGTGATGCTGATGGTGCACACAGAGCACAAGAAAAACAATCATCCACAATACCTAGCTTCATGTCCCAGTTTGCAGGGCGGCACAGGACACCACTCTTGAAGTCAGACCAGTGCGACAAGATGGTCGGTTGGATTGCAGCAGATAATGCTTCCAGTCAGTTAAGAACCACCCTGTCTTCCACCAAGTCCAGTCTCAGTAGCCAAGAGTCTGCTCAACCCAGTGTCGGACTGGGGTACCTAGGGACCACCAGTAAAATTTATTTTGGGGGCCCACCGTACGGATACATTCAAATATAATAAATAATCTAACAAGTTTTTTATATGAAAATAAGCTGGTTGATGTGCTGTAAATTTAATATATGTATGTAGTGTACTAAATCTAATGTGTTATGTGCCACTTGTGCAAGGGGTAGGAGACTAGGGGCCAACCTTGCTCAGGGGCCCACCGGGGGATTCCCCTGCACCCCTGTGGGCCAGTCTGAGCCTGCTCCTCCTCCAACAGCGAACAGCAGATTGTCGTTCCATTTCCTTCTGCCCCGATCAGGGGTGTACCTAGCCTCTCTGCTGCCAAAATGTCTATTTCAGAAAAGAAATTTCTGGAGAGAAAAAGGCCTATTTGTTACAGCATTTTGCTTCAGATTAGCCTTGGATTTTACCCTTTGAGCAGCGAGCCCTTGAGGAGCCAGTGCAGAGGATGTGAGTGGTAGTGGCCCTGATGAGACGAGGTGTCACGGTGTACTCCCTTAGACCATCACTCCCTGGGGTTCAGTGCTGTAAAAAGGTGATGTTAAAGGATCAGGCAGACATAGAAGAGTAACAAAAGTTTTTCTTTATTAAGTGGAAAGGATGAGTTACAGTACATCCAGCTGTCATCTGTACAAAGTGCAATGTCTCTATCCCCAGATGATGATGTATGGTGGCAGGCAAGATGGCGGACAATAACACTCTAGAGTAGTCCTTCTCTCTCTACTGATTTCCCTTAGCCAACAGCAATAAGCTGGTTCTTGTAGCTATAAGTGTCCACCCATGATATGAAGGCTTTTGAGTGTGCCTGTCCTGCACTGTGGTGATAGGTGTCTTAACTTGTTATCCCCTCACCTGCAGTGTAGTCTGTATAGATGTAGTCCTGATCACTTTTCTTACTTGGTATGCTATAGCTCGTAGATCATCTGGTGGCCTGGGACCATGCAGTCTCCCTAGAGTAGTAGTCCTAACAGACGAGTTGTATATCTAGTCCCAAAGGCCCTTGGAGCTGGAGCAGATGGATGTGCTCCTTCGCTCCAGGCTTGCCATACTCACTCTCCATTAACATAACAGGTAATGCTATCTGAAAAAGCTATTGTAAGAGAAGGGCTGAATGGCCTATGGAGTACACACATATACAGCATATACACAAATATACAGATATACATGCACACATATACAGTATATATATATATCTACTGCATGGTAACTATGTGAGTGGTGTTATATACAGTAACCATATAAGCGGTGTTATATACAGTAACCATAGAAGTTGTGTTATACAGTAACCATATGAGTGGTATTATATACAGTAACCATATGAGCGGTGTTAAATACAGTAACCATAGAGGTTGTGTTATACAGTAACCATATAAGCGGTGTTATATACAGTAACCATATGAGCGCTGTTATACAGTAACCATATAAACGGTGTTATATACAGTAACCATAGAAGTTGTGTTATACAGTAACCAAATGAAAGATGTTATATACATTAATTACATATGTGTGGTGTTATATACAGTAACCATATGAGTGGTGTTGTACAGTAGAGATGGCCTTGTGGTTCTTCCGGTGGTCGTTTCGCAGCGAGCTTTGATCGTTCGCGGTTCGCCGAATGAGCGAACATATGGCGATGTCCGCCGGCACCATATTCTTTTACATTGTGAAGAACTTTGACCCATGACACAACCATCAGGTGGTACAGGACAGCCTACCCTCTACCCCTTCTTCCTACATTAACCCAACTGCTGACCTGATAGTCCTGATCTTGCCCTCCTCCTCCCACCTCCATTTCACTGACCCCAGTCAGTGCCTGCACAGTGAGGTCTAAGCCTCTCTCCAGTTTTGAGCTGCCCCTAAATATTTCAAGCTGCTTATTTAGGTCAAAGATCTGGGCTTCCAAATATGCAACATGATTGCATCTAGTGCAAATGTATTCACCCTCGAATGGCTCTTCATACATTGCATAGGACACACACTTAGTAGCATTGTTCATGGATCACATGTTTAAATGGGAAGTAAGTATGAGTTAAGATTAGACCCTGCGTGCTGTAGTTGGAGGACTATCTAGAATCAAGGCAACAACACACAAGGAATATCTAGCAAACCTTAGTTTCTTGCTCCTTGTCTTGCACTCAGGTTCTTTAAACTCCACTTATTCACAAGCCCACTTAGTACAGCAAGCACAGGTAGAGCGAGACTGTCACAAACAGGTATGGATAAGTGTGGCCCTAACTCCGCCCACACCTCTATCCCTACCTACTTGCGCGGTCCGTCCTAACCGACGGGGCACAACTGGGCGGCAGTCCCTAGCTTACGTATGTGCAGGGGCCTAAGAAAGGGGGGACACAACACAGGGAGGAAACTATACACAACGACAGACAACATGGAAGCGAGAGCTTCTCAGTACAGCACCGAAATAGCAATAGTATCAAAGGAGCTGAGATCAAGAGTCAGGAGATAACACAGGCACAAAGGGGTAATAGAAATTCGAAGTCAAAACAAGCCGAAGTCAGGAACCGAGAAATCGCATCAGTACAAGGGGTAACACAAGGTCGAAGTCAAATATAAGCCGAGGTCAAACAAACCGAAGTCACACTTGCAGGATACGCTAGTGAGGTAATAAGACCAATCACAGGCAACCTGTGGCCAGCAGGTTTCCTGTTTAAATAGGTCCTCTTGATGGGTCACGTGACGTAACCAGCGTCACATGACCCACGTCATGCATCTCTGTACACCTGAGCACCGACTCACTATCACCGACACACAGTTCCCCACCTGCTAGTAGTCTAGGAGATGGAGGACGCCGGCCACGCTGATGAAGCGCGCGCGCCCGGGTCCTCCCCGCCCCCTTGTCACCATGGAGACGAGGACGCCAGCCGCGTCCTCGCTCCTCCTCACAAGCAGGATGCCGGTGGCGCTGCAAAGAGAGAGAGCGTCGCCAACTCCTCGTTACAGAGACATTAGGTACAGTAATAATTGAAACATGAGCATAGTGTACCGTACAACCATGTATCATCAGTGATTACTACTGTACTATCATCACACTGTAATAAACTGTATCATATAAAGTAGAAAGTGTATACATTCATATGGAGCTCCCTCTAGTGGTGACTGAAGGCAGCCAATATTATCATGTAATGTGTTAAGGAAATCAGTAATTTTATAACAGTATAATGGAGATGTATCAATGTATAAATGACAGTTGTTTAGTATAACTATATTGAGAAATCATTAGGGTCATTTATCACATTGGTGTAAAGTAGAACTGGCTTAGTTGCACATAGCAGCCAATCAGATTCCATCTTTCATTTTTGACTGCCCCTTTGGAAAATGAAAGGTAGACTTTGATTGGTTACTATGGGCAACTAAGCCAGTTCTACTTTGCAGCAGCTTGATAAATGACCCCAAATTTGTTTAGAAGAAGCATTTTATATGGTCGATGACATCACAATGGCCGATGACGTGTTCAAAAGAAGCCCCTAATATGGTCGATGACATCACAATGGCTGATGACATCACAGTGGCTACCTAAGCAGCTAGACAGGTAAGAATCTTTGCATTCACTTGCTGCATCCAGCGGTGACACTTGTGAGCGCCATCCCCTGCGGATTTTATCTTCGATACTTTTGCCTTTGCCAAAAAATGAAGGCAAAAAAGAAGAGAAAACATTTAGATGAAGGGAAGAAGAAGGAGGAGAGAGAGAAGAATGGTGGTGATGATGTCCAGGAGAAGCCAGGCAAAGCTGAGAAACCAAGAAAGAACCGGTTCTTAGCGGGCCTGCAGAAAACCTGGGCAAGGATTGCTGGGCGTAAGAGGAGGAGAACTTCCATCCAAGAAAAGAGAAGTTCAGAAGAACTCCCAGGACCCAGCCACATCAATATGGTGGACAGCACAGGTAGGAGGACATCATGTAACTTCTTGTCATAGCACCCTATGTTACTGACAAAAGCATCCCATAGGGTCCAAGTCATAGAGATAACGAGAGGAAATATTAAAAATGGTGGAAAGGAAAGTTGAGGAGCTGCTGATAGCAACCAATCAGATTCCAGCTCTCATCTCTTTAAAGCCATCTGATTGGTTGCTACGGGCAACTTCACTTCATTTACTCCAGTTTCTAAAGAGCAGCGGTAACATGTCATAGTAAATATGGTATATAGTATCCGACCAGTATACCCAGTATTGTAAGTACATGGTTTTATAGTAATGTGGGTAGATTTAGGGTTGGGGCAGATTACACAACAGACCAGAAATATATAACCCTGCCTCTTATCTAGGTGCAGAGTTTGGGAATATCCTCGTATCTTCTGATGCTCAGCCTCCACCTCAGCCTTCATAGGCCTTATAGGAAAGGAGACCACTGCCCAGAACATGGTTATAGGACATTTTCCCTTAGAAAGGACCTGTCGTCACTGTTGACTGTCAGCCTTTTGTAGATATCACTTCTAAAACATCTGTTCATACAACTGTATGTTGTGTTGTTCCTCTATTATTCCTAATAGAATTTAATAGATAAATTGTCATCTAGGTGTTACCATTCCCCTTGTCAAAGAGTTGTTTGGACACATCAGATGGTGCAGGCACATGCCCCCTGGTAACACCCAGTTGCCAATATATCCATAAACTTTTAATAGGAATAACATGAATTGCAAAACAGAAACTCCAGAGTTTTCATGGGAAATGCATTTATTTAGTAAAACAGACACATTGGAGGTGGAGAAAGGTCCTCTTTAAAGGGACACTGACAGGCCCAATTAGCATATTTAGGCATATATATGTCAGTACAGGTCTTATAAAGTCTATTAAAATCATCTAAGTATCCCCCCTGTCCACCTTAGGCTACTTTCACACTAGCGTCGGTTGTCCGCAGTGGAGGCGGATCCACTGAGAATGCATCCGCCTGCCAGCGTTCAGCCTCCGCTCCGCTCAGTGAGCGGACACCTGAACGCTGCTTGCAGCGTTCGGGTGTCCGCCTGGCCGTGCGGAGGCGAGCGGATCCGTCCAGACTTACAATGTAAGTCAATGGGGACGGATCCGCTTGAAGATGACACAATATGGCTCAATCTTCAAGCGGATCCGTTCCCCATTGACTTTCAATGTAAAGTCTGAACGGATCCGCTCATACAACTTTCACACTTAGAAAATTTTCTAAGTTTTAATGCAGACGCATCCGTTCTGAACGGATGCGAACGTCTGCATTATCGGAGCGGATCCGTCTGATGTTTCATCAGACGGATCCGCTCCGAACGCTAGTGTGAAAGTAGCCTTATAAATACCGAAATATTAAGTTTTATAACCTGCTTGTCCGCTCACCAATCTGCCCAAGGGGCGGCGTTTCATCTGAAAATGCGCCCAGCCAGCCGCTCCCAACTGCCGTCTGCAGCCCCGCCCAGCTCATCAATATTCACTTCGCTGGGCGGCGGCTACAACTCTCCCGACTCAAGATTCTGCGCACAGCCCATTCGATCCTCTGGGCACCTCCTCCGTCCAATCTTCAGCGCATGCGCCCGGCCGGGGTCACATCGCGCCTGCGTACAGAGCGCTGCAGCCCCTGCTTTATGCGCATGCGCCGGGCACTTGAGTCGGGAGAGTTGTAGCCGCCGCCCAGGGAAGTGAATATTGATGAGCTGGGCGGGGCTTCAGACGGCAGTTGGGAGCGGCTGGCTGGGCGCTGGGCGGGGCTGCAGCCCCGCCCAGATGAAACGCCGCCCCTTGGGCAGATTTGTGACCGGACAAGCAGGTTATAAAACTTAATATTTCGGTATTTATAAGGTGGACAGGGGGATACTTAGATGATTTTAATAGACTTTATAAGACCTGTACTGACATATATATGCCTAAATATGCTAATTGGGCCTTTCAGTGTCCCTTTAAAGTCAAACCATCATTAGAAAAACCCATGACCTATTAAAACATGTGAGCAGGTGTAGTCCTCAGGGTGAAACCCCTTTCAGTTCTCGGGTTAGACCTTCATCTGTCAAGTTCTCAAAGCGTCTGTCCTGTCATTCCTTAAGCTGAATTCACACTTCGGTTATTTGGTCAGCTATTCCCATTAGTTATTGTGAGCCAAAACCAGTAGTGAAGCCTACTCAGAGATCAGGTGTAATGGGAAGTTTTCCTCCTGTTGTGTGTTTTTGACCCGAACCCGTTTTTTTTTATAAAAGAACTTTCCGATTTCCTGATGTGACTTCTTGTCGTATATCTATATATTTCTTCTTCACAGTCAATTTATCACCGAAGGAGAAGGAAAAAATGGAGGTAAATCAAAACATCATGGCTGATGACAAAGAGACAGGACTGGTGACAGACAATTTTGTGGAACAGGAAATGCTAGCAGAATACCATCAGATTCTTGACCTGATCCACAACATGGAAGAGTTCTACATCCAGTACTATGGTGGACAGGATAAAGAACAACAGTATGAAACTGAAATGCTAGCAGAATACCATCAGATTTGTGACCTGATCCACAACATGGAAGAGCTCTACATCCAGTACTATGGTGGACACGATAAAGAACAACAGTATGAAGCTGAAATGCTAGCAGAATACCATCAGATTCATGACGTGATCCACAGCATGGAAGAGCTCTACATCCAGTATTATGGTGGACAGGATAGAGAAGAACTGCAAAATAAGGATGAAAATAACAAGGAAGATGGAGAAGAGGGACTGGAGAATGCAAAGCGAAGCAAGAAAAGTCATAAGATTTCGCTACTAAGTCGCCTACAGAAATCACTGGCGAGAATTGCTGGGTTAAAAAGGAGGAGGACAAGCCCCATCAAAGAACCGAGAAGTCCTTGTGAAATCCCAGGCCCCAGTGAAATCAGAGGTAGGAAATCATTATAGGAATGTTCATGGAAATGGCTCAGAAGCTGTACAGGTTATGATAAGTTAGGGGGCATTCACACAATGTTTGTGCTTTACGTTTCCCATATGTTCCAAGCAGCTCACAACATATCTGGGAGATCTTCATGGTGCACCAACATAAACTGCAACCACTGTTTGAATACAAAAATAGGCACTGATTTATCAAGAACAGCATGTGCTACGCTGGTCCTCATAGGGCCTGCTATTCCAGAGGAGGCATTTAATTTATCATGAGGTGCCAGCATAGTAAAAAATGAAATGCCTCCTCCAGCAGTACATTTGAGTCATCATTTATACAAATTTGTAGCGTAAATGATGATTATGTCGGGGTCAGCGGCTCCTTCCACACCATATCCCCTTTTCAAAACTGTCGAGGTGGCATTAAAGTGGGAGTCACAATGAAATCTAATCTCAATGGCATGCAAAAATTCACACAACCGGGTTTTGCAACTTTTTAACACCAAATCGGTGGTGTAGGGAAATGATAAATTTCCTCCTTAGGGTACATTCACACGTCCGTAGGTGTTTTGAGGTCTGCAAAATGCGGATCCGCAAAACATGGACACCGGCAATGTGCGTTCCGCAATTTCACATCGCCGGCACAATTGCGGACAAGAATAGGACATATTGTATTTTTTTCGGGAACGCAATTGCGGATCCGGAAATGCGGACAGCATTAAAAAATTAATGGGTCTGCACCATTCATACGGATGTGTGAATGGACCCTTAGTCTGTAACCAAAGACAAATAGGCCTGTTGAGGGCATAATAAATCAAAAAGGCATTAATGTTTTTATTTAGGGCTTAGAGTTTTTCACTTTGTGAATATAATGTGGGATTTATGTTCCATGTTGTGATGGCCTAAGAATGTGTTTTGCTGTGGGATAGAAATGAAACCTGTAATAGTTGTTTCCTAGAAATATGTATATATATATAATGCAGGTTTTCTCTGTTCCCTACAAACAGCCAAAGTAACATGTAAAGGAAAGAAAAAGGATGAAAAAAAGGGGGAAAATAAAAGCATGACGGTCAGTAAAAAGAGAAAAGATGGTGGATCGGAGAAAGACTCAACCACTAATGACAGCTCTCTAGAACTGGAAACACCAGAGGAGCGCAGCAGATCAACCAAAACCTCTCAGAGCAGCAGTAGCCCTAATGTGAAAACCACCAAACATGGCATCTGCTTAGAGGAACCTGACCAGTCTGGCAAGGAACCATCTGCCACAGTACCCCTTTCATTAGAGTCCTTTACTTTCCATCAGAAACTGGGAGCAGGAAGCTTTGGTCAAGTCTACTTGGCAAGAGATATCATCCGCCAAGAATGCGTTGCCATCAAAGTTTCAAATAAACGGGATTTCACGGAATTTGGATACAGTTTGATAGAGCGCCATGTCTTACAACTATCCCATGAAAGTCCATACCTGATTCACGGCCTGGCTGCTTTTCACACCCTAAACTTTGTCTATTATGTCATGGAATTGGCCACCAGAGGAGACCTGTTTGTTTACATGAAAAAGATCTTTCCTCTTGATACTGCCACAATACAATTCATCTTGGCAGAAGTGGTCTGTGGCACAGAGTTCCTGCACAAGAAAGACATTCTACATCGGGACCTAAAGCTACTTAACATCCTTCTGACTGTAGACGGCCATGTCAAAATAACAGACTTTGGCATGGCAGCAATGGGTGTGCATCAGGGTCCCTCAAAGAATAGCATAGGTACACGTGGATACGCAGCACCAGAACTGGTGAGAGGCCACTCACATGGAAGAGGGGTAGACTATTTTGCAATTGGCGTGATTCTATACAAACTGTACACAAGAAGGGCTCCTTTTCCTGGAAGAAATCAAATGGAAATTGAGCACTCTGTCCTCTACCGTCCTCCAGTCGACGTAATGTTTCTGACTCCTGAAGCAGTCAACATCTTACAAGGGCTGCTATGTAAAAATCCGTTAAAGCGGCTAGGAGTAAATGGAGACATAAAAAAACATGTATTTTTTGCAGACATCAAATGGGAAGATATGGAAGCCAGGAGAATGGCACCACCAGCGACCATGATGGCAGCTCCTATTGACCTAAATATCAACCAAAGTCTGGAATATGCTGAAATGCCAAACATAATAAGATCTAAACACCAGAAGATCTATAACCAATTCAGCTTTGTGTGTCCAGAGTGGTCAAGACAATACCATCCTGTCATCATGCAGACCCAAACTTGGATGGACAAAGTATTAGCTATGAGTCCATTTAGAAAGAAATAAAAGTAACTGGTCTGTGAATAAAGCTGGTGGATGACTAAGTTAAACCAGAAATCCATCCGTATTCTCTATCTATGAATTCCTGTTACTTTCCACAACCTACCTGTCACCATGAAGCAGCTCCCGTACCATGGATGAGCCAATATCGACCACCACAGATAGATGCTACCATGGCAGGTGAGTAGAGAGTGAAGATAAGCCATTTCCCACAAGTTTTCATGCCAACTGAGAAGACAATCAATGCATTGGTCATATAGGTGGTCATAGGACAATAAGAACAACTTTGCTCATGATTTATTTCTTTGTTGTTAGGGCATTATGCTTATGACAAAGTCTCCAGCCTGGACTGTGACCTCCAGCTTACCTCCATGACTGATCAACATTACACTGCCCCCATAACCCACTCACCATTCCTACTGGACATTGTGAGTATACCCCCTAGTGACATACAAAGTGTTATCATTGATGTGTAGTGTGCCCTCTAAACTATGCAACTATTATGGGGAATGATCTAAATCTTCTAGGAGAATCATCTTGGAACCTTTATAACTATCAGGTTAGATTCACATCACGTTTTATGCCTCCGTTTGCGTTAATGAAAAAAGGATACAAAAACGCAGCACACCACGTTCTTGTATCCTGCACAGTCCTGTAAAAAAATGTATACTTTTTTTTTTACAATGGAACTCTATGGTGAACGGATGCCACTGTATGGCATCAGTCTGAGGCATCGGTTTAACGTATATGTTTTTTGGATAGGTTAAACATAAGGAAAAACGTGATGTGAACCCAGCATTAGATAAAAGAACAGTAAGGCTAGAACTACAAGGTGACAATGGTCACCCAACTGAAGTCTCCATACAAAGACATTAAAGAGTTTTTTTGTTTGTTTTGTTTTTAATCTTATAAAGTGATTGCACATTGTTTTATAATTGTGTGTGGTGGTGATTGTGTGGAGGGGCGACTATGTATTCATAAGGGGTATGATGGTTGCTCTAGAGTTGCATTTGCATCTTTAATGTATGACTGAGAATTGTGTGATCCTAGTCGTTGTATAGTTCTATCCCAAAAAGTGGTTAATGCGGATAAATTATGGGATAAAAAACAAAACAAAACATGGGATAGAAAGAAAAGGAGGCAGAGGGAGGGTTGAAAACAATGGAAACAAATAGTTTCTTTTATGCAACCAAGAGACTACGACTATCCTTGAGTAACTAGTATTGGTGATACATGAAGAGCCCCCAGTTTTACAGGACATATATGAAGAGCTGATTGTCCCTGTAAAGATTACATGATGTGGAATGTGTTTATCCCATGAGATACTGATCTAACATGTATATCTGTCTTCTTACAGCAAACACCGGATTATACAACTTATTCACTGGACTTTCCTATTTACCGGATTTGACAAACCTACCGATTGTCCACCACTGAACATCCACGTAGATTGGAGCACCAACAATCCAGGGTTTTATTCCGATCGCCATATTTGGGGTCAGGAAGGAATTTTTCCCCCTTATATGAGGAAAACTAATAGTCCTCTGGGGTTTTTCGCCTTCCTCTGGATCATCATAGCAAGTAATTATAGGTTGAAATTGAAGGACTTCTTTTAACCATACTTGCTATGTAACCATCTACAATGTGGTGGCAGAGACAGAAGGAACCTGCAAAGATAGAAAGCAGACCCTTCACCTACCGGACGTGACAGAAGGAAATTGCTGAAATGGAAAGCATTTCCTTCACCTACTGGACATGACAGAAGGAAGCTGCTAATATAAAAAGCAGCTCCTTCACCTGAAGAGCGGATCATCATCTTCTGCTCCTTTCTACAGAAAGTGACTTCATCTGAAGTCTTTATTTACATGATTGTAAGACCTTTCATGAATTAATAAATATTAACATCTATAGAGTGCTTCTCTTTATTAAATCTATACATAACTTTAGAAGAAAATGTATAATAAATGATGAAGTAATGAAGTAAGGTGTGACGTGACATCATGCATGGCTAAAGGGCCCTTTACACGAACCAAGAATTCTAAAGATAATCGCTAACGAGCGTTCATAAGAACGCTCGTTATCGATTATCTGGCAGTGTAAATGTACAGCCTATGTGTAAACATGATCTGCTGCCGGCAAAGAACGAGTCAGTATGGGGACAAGCGATGGCATTAGCGATCGCTCCTCCCCAGTGTCGGACTGGGGTACCTAGGGACCACCAGTAAAATTTATTTTGGGGGCCCACCGTACGGATACATTCAAATATAATAAATAATCTAACAAGTTTTTTATATGAACATATGATGGTTGATGTGCTGTAAATTGAATATATGTATGTAGTGTACTAAATCTAATGTGTTATGTGCCACTTGTGCAGGGGGTGGGAGACTAGGGGCCAACCTTGCTCAGGGGCCCACCGGGGGATTCCCCTGCACCCCTGTGGGCCAGTCTGAGCCTGGCTCAACCCAATCCTCACTCTGATCCTCCTTCCTCCCACCATGGAGAGTCTGGGCAAACAAGTGATCACACACTCGGATATTCCGAGGATCTCTTTTCAGCGCCATTCCATGATTTGGCCCTCTCGCCAAGCACACTTGAAGAGGGACAGATCTTGTGCCCTGATTCTCAAACTGTACAATCACAAGCATCTACAATCACAAGAAGATGATGGTGGGGAATGGAAATTACTGTTTATTGAGGTGGATGATGATGCGACACAGTTGTCAATAACTCAATGGCAATTACTGGCTCAAGAGGTTGATCAAGAGGATGAGACACAGTTGTCAATCACTGAGGTAGTGGTTAGGTCAACAAGTCAGGAGGATGAGCAGAGTGAGGAAGTGGAAGAGGAGGTGGTGGACGATGACTCACTGAGACAACCTGGTAAGGTGGAAAGCCGAGCGAGGACAGCAGTACAGAGGGTGAGGGATCTGCTGCACTGCAACAGGCTAGAAGAGGCAGTGGGGTGGCAAAAGGGAGAAGGCGGGCCACACCAAACAGGCCCAATTCTGTTCCCCGGAGCAGGGGTAGGTGTTCCACAGTCTGGTGCTTTTTTAAGGAAAGTGCAGACAACAAAAAGTGCAGACAACAAAAGAATTCTAATTTGCAACCTGTGCCATACAAAAATGAGCAGGAGCGTGAACACTAGCAACCTCACCACCACCAGCATGATCCACCACATGGCATCAAAGCACCGTAATAGGTGGGCCGAACGCCTGGGTCCACAATCTGTGTCTGCAGATCACACCACTGCCTCCTCTTCCCCTGTGTTACGTGCTAGCCAATCCCCTGTCGAAGGCGCAGGCACGGATGCCTCCCGCCCTGCACCTGGACCTTCGCAAGCACCATCAGTGACCACATCCACTTCCATGTCCCAGCGCAGCGTACAAATGTCCTTATCCCAGGCATTTGAACGCAAGCACAAATACCCAGCCACCCACCCACAGTCCATAGCACTAAATGCGCAGCCAAGGATTGCGGGCCCTATGCCAGCACCTACGTTAGTGACTCCAACCCCCACTCCTCCTCCGCCTCCTCCTCCACTTCCACCTCCGTATTATACGCGTGCAGCACCAGTCAGTCATCAGTCGGTAGCTGGAAGCAGTGTAGCACTGCAGTGGGGAAGCGGCAACAGGCCGTGCTGAAGCTGATATGCTTAGGGGACAAACAGAACACCGCTGCAGAGCTGTGGCAGGGGATAAGAGACCAGACTGAGCTGTGGCTTTCACCACTCAACCTAGAACCAGGCATGGTTGTGTCTGATAATGGCCGTAACTTGGTGGCAGCTTTGGAGCTCGGCAAGCTCACACACATCCCATGCCTAGCCCACGTCTTAAACTTAGTGGTATCTCAAAACCTACCCCAATTTGCCTGAGCTACTGATGATGGTGAAGGTGCGCCGCGTGTGTGCACATTTCCGCAAGTCATCAACAGCTTCATCCGGCTTGTCAACGCTGCAGCAGCGCTTGAAGTGCCAGCTCACCGGCTGTTGTACGACGTGAGCATGCGCTGGAACTCAACGCTCCATATGTTGGCCAGGCTTTGTGAGCAGCAGAAGGCAGTAGTGAGATACCAGCTGCAACATGGTCGTTGTCTCTCCAGTCAGCTTCCGCTATGCACAAGCGAGGAGTGGGATTGGATGTCTGACCTCTGTGAGGTTTTAGGAAATTTTAAGGAATCAACACAGACGGTGAGCGGTGATAACGCTATTATAAGCGTAACCATCCCACTTCTGTTTCTACTCAAATGCTCGCTGCTCACAATTAAGGGCGACGCTTTGCATGTGGAAGAGGTGGAAATGGGGAAAGACATTACACAGGGTGATAGCCAGACCACCCTCAGTTCGTCTTCTCAGCGCAAATTGGACGATGAAGAGGAGGAGCAGGAGACGGTTACCTCCGCTACAGAGGCTAGTACCCATGGAAGTTTAATTCCATCTGTTCAGCGTGGGTGGACGGAAGAGGAGGAAGAGGTTGAGGAGATTGAGAGTGATCCTCCTGATGACGACAGCCAAGCAATGGCGTCTTTTTTAATTTTATGTGTCAACTTTGGGGGACATGAGGGGGGTGCACACAGGAGGACATGTGGGGAGAAAATATGATGGGATACTGTGTGGGGGCAAATTACTATATGGGCAATGTGGGGGAAACTACTACGTGGGGGGGGGCAGTGTGGGGAAATTACTGTGTGGGGCAGTGTGGGGGAAATTACTGTGTGTGGGACACTACTGGGGGACACTACTGTATGGGGAAAGTGTGGAGGACACTACTGTGTGGGGGCAGTGTGGGGGCAGTGTGGGGGACACTACTGTGTGGGAGAAACTACTGTATGGGGGAAACTACTGTGTGTGGGGCAGTGTAAAGAGAAATTACTGTGGGGCAGTCTGAGGGAAATTACTGTAATGGGGCAGTGTGGGAGAAATTACTGTATGGGGGCAGTGTGGGGGAAATTATTGTGTGGGGGCAGTGTGGGGGAAATTACTGTGTGGGGAAAATTACTGTATGGGGCAGTGTGGGGGAAATTACTGTGGGGGAAATTATTATATGGGGCAGTGTGGGGGAAATTACTGTGTGTGGGAAATTGCTGTATGGGGGCAGTGTGGGGAAAATTACTGTGTGGGGGAAATTGCTATATGGGGCAGTATCGGGGGGCCTTGCTATTGAGGAGGCACTGTAGGGGCAATTCTATTATTTCTGGGGACACTATGCAGGGATTATTACCTGGAGCACAATATAGAGTGTTATTATTACTGTGGGCACTCTAGGGGACATTATAACTGCTGTGGACACAATAGAGACATTTGGGGTAATTTATCAAACTGGTAAAAAATAGAACTGGCTTAGTTGCATAGCAGCCAATCAGATTCCACCTTTCATTTTTGACAGCTCTTTTGGAAATCCAGTTCTACTTTACACCAGTTTGCTAAATTACCCCAATTATGTCACTATTTTTTCAGCAGTATAGTACCTTGGGCGAAGTCTTGCCTGTTGGTACTCTGGCACACATGCCTGACTTCATGTTAGGCTGCCTTTTCCGCGACCCTCGCATTTTAGACAAGACGGATTATTGGTTGTTTACCCTTCTCGACCCCCTTTACAAAGAGAACTTCTCATCTCTCATTCCTGTTGTGGAGAGGACGAGCAAAATGGTGCAATACCAAAAGATCCATGTTGAAAAATTGCTCCAAACATTTCCAGCTGACAACGCTGGCGGCAGAGTCCGTAGTTCTTTGGCCAACCAAGGAGGGGAGACAAGGGGAACACACAGAAGTTCCAACAGAGGCAGGGCAACACTCTCCAAAGCCTGGGACAGTTTCATGACACCCCGCCAGCACCCTCACCCTGATGCATGGCCTAGTGTTACAAGGAGGGAAAAATTTTGAAAGATGGTGAAGGAGTACATAGCAGACCGTGTCAGCATCCTCAGTTATCCCTCCGTGCCTTACAGCTACTGGGTGTCCAAGCTAGACACGTGGCACAAACTGGCGCTTTACGCCTTGGAGGTGTTGGCCTGCCCTGCCCAGCGTTTTGTCTGAGCGGGTATTTAGTGCTGCTGGTGGCATTATAACAAATAAGTGTATCCGCCTGTCAACTGAAAATGCTGACAGGTTGACTCTTATAAAAATGAACAAGGCCTAGATTGACCATGACTTCTCGACTCCACCAGAGGAAAGCTGATCAACATAAAGGCACTTTAAATGTGTTGTTTATTATGTACTGAATACACTGTATTCCCATGCGCCCCTTCCACCACAAACAAGGGTATATGGTTGAATCTTCCTTTTCTCATCCTCCTTCTCCTCTTCCATCATATCAACATGCTTATTCGTCACATATAATGCCCTTGCATATATGCCCTTCGCATATAATGTTTTACAAGGTCAGCTCTCCAGCAGGCCCTCGCATATAATTTTTTACAGGGTCAGAGCGATGTATAGCTCTTGCGGTGGAGATGGGAAGCAGCTGCGCTGCCTAATAGAGAACATGGCATGTGCCACTCTCAGCGCGTTCCATGTTCTCTTCTTGGAGTAGCATCCTGGCTGCCATGGTAACAGATCAGACCCCCAGGATTACACTGCTGGGGCTCCGATCGGAATGATACTAATATTTTTTGTATCGCATGCCCTGTTATTGAGGCCGGGTATGTGATACCGCCGCCAGCACCCGCTGCCTCCTATACTTGAATTAATATGTTAATTACATTCATTGGTGGCACAGTGGTAGCTGTAGCCGTTTCTCAGGCTCCCTCTCCGGAATTGAACCATGATTCCCCGTTACCCATGGTCACCATGGTTTGAGCTGCGTGCGATCGACCCTAGGTTATCTAGAGTCCCCAAAGCGGCAGCAGGCCCTCGCCCATAATGTTTTAAATGGTCAGATCAGCAGACCCTTGCTCCAAATGTTTTTGAGGGTCACCAGCAGGCCATCAATCATAATTTTTGGGTGTATTGGAGTGCCGGTTCCTTGTAATTTTTGGCAGCCCTTTCACTTAGTGCATAGGCGTTATGAGTGTAGGAGTCCCACTACATCAGGGGTGCTCTTTGCCGCTTCAAGTGCGGCTCCTGCGGCGGAGATGGGAAGC
Organism: Bufo bufo; assembly: GCF_905171765.1. Taxonomy (NCBI): domain Eukaryota; kingdom Metazoa; phylum Chordata; class Amphibia; order Anura; family Bufonidae; genus Bufo; species Bufo bufo. Next base: position 436,810,131 of record NC_053389.1, on the reverse strand, counting down.
AGCTGTGCAACCTAATAGAGAACATGGCATGCACCGCTCTCAGCACGTACCATGTTCTCTTCACTAGCAAAGTGAAGAAGAAGGGAGTCCCTCCCTCCCTCTCCACTGTGACACGGCTGCCACCATTGGGGAGATAGCAGGGAGGGACTGTGGCCACTGCACCACCAATCAATAAATGTAATTAACACATTAATTCAAGTATAGGAGGCAGCAGGTGCCGGCAGCGGTATCACTTACCTGGCATCCGGCCTCAATAACAGGGCATGCAATCTGCCGAACCGCGGCACCTGAGGGGTTAATTGCCGTAGTTCGGTGGATCGCATGCCCTGTTAGTGAGGCCGGGTATGTGATACCGCCGCCGGCACCCGCTGCCTCCTATACTTGAATTAATGTGTTAATTACATTCATTGGTGGCGCAGTGCGCCCTTCTTTCAGTATTATAAATTTTAACCATTGGTGGCGCAGTGTCCCCCCCCCCCCCCCCAAGTATTAGTATCATTGGTGGCAGAGGCCACAGGGTCCCCTCCCCCCTCTTCACCGGTTCGGCGGATCGCATGCCCTGTTAGTGAGGCCGGGTATGTGATACCGCCACTGGCACCCGCTGCCTCCTATACTTGAATTAATGTGTTAATTACATTCATTGGTGGCGCAGTGCGCCCTTCTTTCAGTATTATAAATTCTAACCATTGGTGGCGCAGTGCCCCCCCCCCAAGTATTAGTATCATTGGTGGCAGAGGCCACAGGGTCCCCTCCCCCCTCTTCATTGGTGGCAGTTCCGATCGGAGCCCCAGCAGTGTAATCCTGGGGCTCCGATCTGTTACCATGGCAGCCAGGACGCTACTGAAGCCCTGGCTGCCATAGTAAGCTCCCTGCTGCTGTGTGTACTATGCACAGGGTAGCAGGGAGAGTGTGAAGTCCTATTCACCCTAATAGAGCTCTATTAGGGTGAATAGGACAAGGGTTCTAGCCCCTAAGGGAATAATAGTAAATAAAAATTACAAAAAAAAATAAGTAAAAAAAAACCCACCAAAATACTAAAAGTTTAAATTGCTCCCTTTCCCAATTTTACATATAAAATTTACAAACAATAAAAAATAAACATATTACATATCGGCATTCTCGAAAAAGTGTGACCTAGTAAAATATTAAAAAATATTTCCTATGCGGTGAACACCGTAATCACAACCGCGCGATGTATAGCTTGTGGCTCCTGGTAGTCATACCTTTTTTTTTTCTGGCTCTTTGTGTCCGTAAAGTTGGCCACCCCTGCACTACATGAACAATTGTAACACAATGTGAATGAGGCCCTGCTTTAGGTGACAGACAGGTTGTAGCGGAGTGCCTCTTCCTTGTAATTTTTGGCAGCACTTACACTTTATATACAAGTAAATATACAGGAAAGAATGTTTCCTAACAATTTTTCCTCCGTCTAAAATCAATTTTTCTTCGGTTTGGTGCGTATTATTGTCAGTCTGTAAAAGTGGCGTACTACTCGGACAACATCATTCCCAGCAGCAACCTGGGAGTCCAAGATGCATCCAGACATCCTCCCTATGCTGTTCCCGAACCATTTCAGTGGTGTTTCCATCAATTTCAGACCTTTTCTTATGAACCAGACACCCTCCCTCTTCAGAGCAGGGGGTGCCTGGTTTAATGCTCGGGTTTTCCCATTGACTTCCATTGTGCTCGGGTGCTCGGTAGAGCACCCGAGCCTCCCGATGTGTTCGGCCAGAGCACCCGAGCACTTTGGTGCTCGATCAACACTAGTGCTATCTCTATCCCACTTAATTACAAGGGAAACTTATAAACTATTACACAGATTATTAAACAAAATTAAAGGGGAGAATCAATTGGTCACTTAAAAATACCCTTACAATATACTTAACCAGCATGGCTATAACAGTGTTCTGCAGCGACATGCCATCTCATCTGGTTTGGGCTTAGTGGGACCATCATTTGTTTTTCAACAGAACAATGACTCTAAACACACCTCCAGGTTATGTAAGGGCTGTTTCACCAGCTTCCACAGACCATAGGGTACTTTCACACTAGCATTAGAAGAATCCTGCCGGATCCGGCAATCCGTATGCAAACGGACATCATTTATTTCCGGATCCGGATGTGCAGTACGCAGGCCTGCAGGGTATAGCGATGTGAGGTCACGGATACTTAGGCAAACGAGGGTTGCTTTGGGTTACTCACAGTTTGTAGGATGACCCTGGGCAGCGTACAGCAGTGATGGAGAGGCTGGCACAGTAGTCCTCTGGGGCACTCTCTGTATATAGGGACCAGGCCTGATGGTAGATGAGGTGCCCTGGGTGTTGCAGGTGTTTAATGTGCCGGGGGCAAGGTCCCTTTAAGGTTCGTGATGCCAGTGCCTGTAACGGTGGCACACGGATTTACAGGGAGTGCAGAATTATTAGGCAAGTTGTATTTTTGAGGATTAATTTTATTATTGAACAACAACCATGTTCTCAATGAACCCAAAAAACTCATTAATATCAAAGCTGAATATTTTTGGAAGTAGTTTTTAGTTTGTTTTTAGTTTTAGCTATTTTAGGGGGATATCTGTGTGTGCAGGTGACCTATTACTGTGCATAATTATTAGGCAACTTAACAAAAAACAAATATATACCCATTTCAATTATTTATTTTTTACCAGTGAAACCAATATAACATCTCAACATTCACAAATATACATTTCTGACATTCAAAAACAAAACAAAAACAAATCAGTGACCAATATAGCCACCTTTCTTTGCAAGGACACTCAAAAGCCTGCCATCCATGGATTCTGTCAGTGTTTTGATCTGTTCACCATCAACATTGCGTGCAGCAGCAACCACAGCCTCCCAGACACTGTTCAGAGAGGTGTACTGTTTTCCCTCCTTGTAAATCTCACATTTGATGATGGACCACAGGTTCTCAATGGGGTTCAGATCAGGTGAACAAGGAGGCCATGTCATTAGATTTTCTTCTTTTATACCCTTTCTTGCCAGCCACGCTGTGGAGTACTTGGACGCGTGTGATGGAGCATTGTCCTGCATGAAAATCATGTTTTTCTTGAAGGATGCAGACTTCTTTCTGTACCACTGCTTGAAGAAGGTGTCTTCCAGAAACTGGCAGTAGGACTGGGAGTTCAGCTTGACTCCATCCTCAACCCGAAAAGGCCCCACAAGCTCATCTTTGATGATACCAGCCCAAACCAGTACTCCACCTCCACCTTGCTGGCGTCTGAGTCGGACTGGAGCTCTCTGCCCTTTACCAATCCAGCCACGGGCCCATCCATTTGGCCCATCAAGACTCACTCTCATTTCATCAGTCCATAAAACCTTAGAAAAATCAGTCTTGAGATATTTCTTGGCCCAGTCTTGATGTTTCAGCTTGTGTGTCTTGTTCAGTGGTGGTCGTCTTTCAGCCTTTCTTACCTTGGCCATGTCTCTGAGTATTGCACACCTTGTGCTTTTGGGCACTCCAGTGATGTTGCAGCTCTGAAATATGGCCAAACTGGTGGCAAGTGGCATCTTGGCAGCTGCACGCTTGACTTTTCTCAGTTAATGGGCAGTTATTTTGCGCCTTGGTTTTTCCACACGCTTCTTGCGACCCTGTTGACTATTTTGAATGAAACGCTTGATTGTTAAATGATCACACTTCAGAAGCTTTGCAATTTTAAGAGTGCTGCATCCCTCTGCAAGATATCTCACTATTTTTGACTTTTCTGAGCCTGTGAAGTCCTTCTTTTGACCCATTTTGCCAAAGGAAAGGAAGTTGCCTAATAATTATGCACACCTGATATAGGGTGTTGATGTCATTAGACCACACCCCTTCTCATTACAGAGATGCACATCACCTAATATGCTTAATTGGTAGTAGCCTTTCGAGCCTATACAGCTTGGAGTAAGACAACATGCATAAAGAGGATGATGTGGTCAAAATACTCATTTGCCTAATAATTCTGCACGCAGTGTATAGTTGTAATAAATGAGGAACACAGTGTGGTGGTGAACCAAACTTTTCTTTACTGGAAACAGTTCAAACTTTATACAATTTAGGTTCAGTTCCACTTTGCAGCATTAATCAATAGCAGGCTCTTACAACAATGGCAGGTAATGTTCTTTGCAAGATACTCAGAGGGTAAAATCATCACTCACAGACCAGGCTGCACTATTTCTTCAGATATCCTGGCTGTCTGTATCCCAACGCCCGTATGCCCTAATGCTGGCTTTTATCCTTGGTAGCAATCCTCCTCAGGTATATATCCCTTGCTTTAGTTTAATGATCCTTCTGCCCTTCAGCTTACTTGTCTAGCTGGAATCCTGGCTCTGCTTGGCTTGTGGGAACTTGGCTTTCTCAGGAGGCAACTCTTCCCCTGGTATCAAATCTTCTGAGCTAACTCTGGCTCAATGTCCTCAGGCAGGCTGATCCACACTCTCTAGCCTCCTGGTATCAACTAGAAACCTGGGCTGTCTAGTTGCATGTCAGAGCCTGCACCTCAGCCCCACTTCTGGCTAAAGTGTCTTCTGGCCTCTGTCTCCACACTCCACAGACTCTAGACTGACCCCTCCCTGTCTGGGTCTAAATATATATACTAAGTGTTCTGTAGCTCCCTCTAATGTCTAGGATGTTAAATTACACCACAATAGGCCTGCTGCACATAACACAGGAAAAATACACATTAAATACACATTAAAATGCATTAAAATGTACTGTGAAATACACTGCCACTGTTCCACAGGAGTAAGAGTACCACGTGGCCCAATTGACCCTTGGGTAGTGCCCACATTTACCTAGTGGGACACTACATACCCCGTTGCTGTGACGTTGCCCGTCCTCGGCGCAACATAAGGGGCCCTGCCCAGCTGGAAACTGCACCTGAAAGACAAAAATAATGCAAAGCAGGAACACACATCTACATTTGCAAATACACATATATATATCAGGCAGCTCCGCTGGCTAAGGAACAAGTCCGGTGAAAAGGGGCGTCGTTCTCTTCTCTCAGGATAGTATAAGGGAACAGGGGGCGCTGACCTGGTGCAGCGTATCAGGGATACCAGGATAGTCCATAATAAGATTGAAGTACAATTGTCCATAATAAAACAGCATCTCAGAGGCCCACATAAATTAGAGTCATCTCTGGGCACATTTTCTTGAAGTAAAAGTTGCATATAAAAGTCACAGCATATAAAAGTCCAACTTAATAAAATGGCATGTAAAACAAGTGCTGTAATGTCCCTTAATCAACCTGAAAAGGGGGTTAAAAGGGTTAAAGTGCAAAATCCGACAGGCACAACTTGGCTTTAAGTTCTTTGAAGCAGGCAGGAGGTCCTGTAAACAGTATGGCCTTGGAGCATTTGGTATTTTCAGTGGCCTACCACCACCACTGAGCCGTGGGAAACTGGCAGCAGCTACATAGGACCAAAACAAAGGAATCCTGTCCTGGAAGAGTTAAATCCTCAGCAAAAGAAATCAGCAGAATAATGGCCTGGCAGGCCTACTTACAGGTGTGTATCAGTTCCACTTTGTACATCAGTGGCACATCCCGGTCCTGCCGGCAGATTGGGGCTGACATGAGGATCTATGTAAGGCTGGGCCCATAAGATAGTGTCAATTGGCAATTGGATGAGGAATGGGCCTCTCACTGGCATAGGCCCAATAGGCCTGGGGGTTAACGCTGTTGAAGGAGTTAACCCGGCTGGAGGCCCCACGGGTCTGGGTGTCACTGGATTCATGTGACAGACCCGACTCCTGGTGTAGCAGAGCCTTTCTGGTGCCGCAGCGGCGGACATAGCAAAAGGGGCCGGCAAAGGGACTCAAACTGCAGGCTCGGAGACATCAGCGTACATAGGGGGATTTCCGTCAACCAGGGGTTTTGGCGCCGCTTGTGATGCAGCTAGCTGGCGCAGACCAAGGAGTTGGACCTCTAACCTTGCTATCTGATCCTCCAGTCTCTCAGGCGCTGCTCCGCTGACGGTCCCCGGCTCCGCTACTGCAGGTTCAGGTAAGGGATCCGAACTCTCTGGTGCGGTCGCCACAGGTTCTGGCGCCGGATCCGAACTTTTTCCTCTCCGCAGGGCATCAAGGTAAACTTCTAGCCTGGCGATCCGTTCTTTCAGAGTCTCTTGCGATGCTGTCGTTTTGCGAATCGCGGCAACATGTATCTCGGCCATCAATGTAGTCCATTGCTCACTGGGCCGGGCAAAGTCTTTCCATGAGCCAAGGCACGGCTCGGGCTGCGATCCCTGTGGCAGGCAGGGTGGCCACTCCGGTCCCGGAGTGTAAGCCGGTGGAGCTTCTTCTTTTTCCAACATCGTGGGTTCCATAGTCTGGACGACCGGTGAAGCAATTATGGCAGAGCACTCCTCGCTCTGCAACATGCTCAATCCTTCTCTGGAGAGCGACAGGGTGACACTCAGTATCTCGCCTGCGACCTCCCACTGCTCCGGGAGGCCGCCCCCCGGGTACTCCAAAATGGGGAGGCGGAGTCGGTCATAGTAGACATGCAAATTTTAAGATAAGGCGGTGGCGCGGACATACAGCCTTTCCCGCTCTTCTAGCAGAAGGCGCCAATTTTTCCCGCCAATAAAATACTGTACTGGCGCAGCAATAAATTTCAGTCAGCTTAAGCGGCCATTTTTAAGCAAACGCTGTCTATTCACTGACAGCAAGCGGTGACTTCAGAAACAGCAAACAGTCCATAAAATACAGTTTCACACCGCAAATTTTACAGTTCTTTGGCCCAGCAATTTTTCAATAAACAAATAGGGCTTAGTCACTTTATGGGCAATATTGGCACACAGTTTATATTCCACAATGGCGCAGGAATGATCGGATCCTGTTCGTGACGCCAAAATATGCAGTACGCAGGCCTGCAGGGTATAGTGATGTGAGGTCACGGATACTTAGGCAAACGAGGGTTGCTATGGGTTACTCACAGTTTGTAGGATGACCCTGGGCAGCGTACAGCAGTGATGGAGAGGCTGGCACAGTAGTCCTCTGGGGCACTCTCTGTATATAGCGACCAGGCCTTTCTTTACTGGAAACAGTTCAAACTTTATACAATTTAGGTTCAGTTCCACTTTGCAGCATTAATCAATAGCAGGCTCTTACAACAATGGCAGGTAATGTTCTTTGCAAGATACTCAGAGGGTAAAATCATCACTCACAGACCAGGCTGCACTATTTCTGTACTCAGTGCCTCTCAGTGCCTCTAAGAACTCCTTGAAGACTGTTGCTAAACCATTCCAGGTGACTACATCATAAAGCTGACAAGTCTCTTGACAAAAATATTCCAAACATCTAAATTTATTCATTATCAAATATAAACTCCATGTGCAGAAATACACGTACTTACATGCCTTGGCATACTATCAATAAGGTTATGCCTTGAGGAATGTTCTGCCATTCTGAATGCATTTGGACAGGCAAATCAAGATTCACTGCTGGCACCTCCATTTGCAATTCTGGAAATGTCTGGAAGTGATGCAGGCCTGGCTTCATCCTGTTAAAAAATGGCTCCTGGGACACTTTGGAGAAATGGCTATACCACTGGTTCTGGTTCAAAAATCAAATAAATGTAATGCCAAGCTGTTAGTGCACCCAAAATAAAGAGTAGAGGGACCATCGACTGTAAATTATGCCACCCCACACCATAATCCTCGGAGTAGGACTTGTGTGATGTTCCCTTGAGAAGGCCTCTTCATAGCATTGCCCACATGGTCTTCAGACCAATTTCCAGCTACCACTGTATCTGAGACTAATGCAAGACTTATCACTAAAGAGGATAGACCTCAATTCCAGCCTCCATTGCCATCTTGCTGTGCACCATGATAGCCTTTGAAGTCAATAGAACACACACCTGAAGGCTGGACGTCCGGCTCATAGCCCTGATGGTTCCTGTAGACACTGTTTGCGGCTCTGAGCTTGGGATGTGATGTTCAAGTTAATTTGCAGTACAGAATGGATCACTAGGCGCCATTCTTCGAATCAGACAATCTATCTGTGCAGAGGTTCACCTTTGTGCACCCCTTGCTGTCATTCCAGTTTGTTGTTGTTTTTCCAACCACAGGGATACACAATATTAAACAGTGCTGACATCTTGGACTAAGCGTGTCCATTTTGTTGCAATATATTTGAGATTAGACATGTATAGAGTATATGAATACCTCCTACAAAAAAGTATATACAGCATTTAAGCATCACATCTCATTGTAGCGAGATACTCAGCTGAATATGAACATGCAATGTGACTCAGAAATAAAAGACCCCTATATTTCCTCATGACCCTCACATTACCTCATTCCTTTCACTCGCCCATTGGATGAACTCATTTTAATTAATTCATTGCAATCATATTCTATGACTTGGGTAAGCTGATCTTTACAAGGGTCACAATATTTTAAAGATGAAAATGGTAGAGAAGGCTAAAAGAATAAGGACAAATCAATCATGTAAATGGATGTAAAGAAACAAGCACCTTAAAAATCTATTTTTACCCATATTATAATGCACATTGTTCAATCAAAAGCAAAATTAAGCTTAGTGATGTGATTTTTGTAGTGAGGATTTACGTAATGATATTAATAGAAATAGAAATGGTAAATCAAAACATGTTACAGCATCCTTAAAGGCAACAAACAGACATATTATAAAGCTTTAAGTACATGCATCTCCTCTTTGGGTGGAAAGTTAATTCCTAAACCAAATGTGTATCTGTTAAAAATCATTCCAATTGTTCTACAAATTGTTAAAATGTAATATTTGTAATGCCCTAAGTTCGACATGTACATGCTTACAGCATCCTTCCAGTTCAAGAAAAAAAATCACATTACCTGGTACCCAAATTATCATCTTTTCAGCCGCAGTCCCATCGTTTCCTGTGATCCTCTTCTGCTATCCAAGAATGCCCCACCACTTCTCAGACTACCTGTTGCATACTATGCATTTGGTAGTCCAAGGCACTTGCTACTGCCCTAAGATTGGCCAGTACTGTTTCTCTCCATGTGGTGGAAGCAGGCTTCAGGTTCCCCATCATAGTACAACCTGAGAGTTTGTACAACCTGATCAAAGTAGACAAAAAGACCCACCTCCCACATATAGTCTTTGGAGTTGACTATGTAGAGCCCTTGAGCAAGGGCACTTTGGAGTATGGACATTTGTCCTATTGATTTTATATGTTTATTGGAATATATTCTGTTCGATTTCACTGTTATTGCACTTTACGTACACTGCACAGTGGAAAGGGTTAATACACAGCCAGCTAATACTGAAAGACTTTGGGACTTCCTACCTATGAACTCAGAAGTTAGGGAAAAAACAGACATACTGACCTCCTGACTGTCTGGTTTAGCTCTGTTGTTTATGTCTGAAGAGTTGTTTCTATCTGGAAAAACTGATTAGTCATTCACATAGACTTGCATTGAAATGCTATACAAGTCTATGACAGACTGAAATTGTAACAATGTTTCTGTGTAGGCTGTGATTTTTCACTCCGCCACCTCCCACTAAAAGGTTCTAGTTCAGTTTGAAACTGTATTTAAGGGGAGCAATTAGAGACCCAAGTTGTCTACAGATGGGGACCAGTGTTTAGTAGAAGAGAAGTGACCAGAAGAAGACACTGAAATGGGGATACTGTGCCACACACACTGAGTCACCAGCTCTTTGACCAGAGGACCAGCTGGACAGCTATCTCCGGCCTTCCCACAGCACAGAACCTTCTTCTGCCAAGGCAGAGACTGGAGAAGCCAGTTTAGTGCCTTGCTTAGTCCCATTGGCGTCACCATGTCTTACCATTCCCTCCAGAGGGCAGCAACACACAGTGACACCTCAATGGTATCCGTGGGACCAAGTGTAGTTTTGAGGCCACCCGAAACCCAGAAACTATGCATATATACAGTGCTTGTGTGAATTATCTATTGAACTGTTTCAGTAAAGTACAGTGGATTTGTTGCATAAAACCCAGTCTCATCATTGCCTCATGAACACACTGCAGAATTTCTGCATCATGAACCAAGAACCTGCCTTGCACCTGCTAACACCAAAGGCACCCCTAAATACTATCAGACAGGAGAACTCCAAGAAACATGGAGCGCTCTGAAGGTATTAAAAGGTGCCCCCTTTCCTATTATTGCACGGACACGGGAGAGTGCCAGGGTGAGTAATTACTGCCACAACCATTGCTGCAACTACCTCTCCTATCCTCTCTCTCCTCTCCTGGGCTCACTGCAGTATGTTAGCAGTTTAAACCTTGCCTTAAAACAACGTATAGACAAAAGAACATACTTGATGCAGGAATAGCTACTGTAAGTAAGGAATACTGATGTCATTAAAGCCAGTTATTAGGCAATTGGAAGGCATGCTGAAAATGTAGCAAACTTGGGGATGTGGCTAAAAGTTTAAGTGGAAAAGAGCTTTTATAACATAACTGCACTGATGAAGCTTAAACAGTCCATCTTTAGGGCTAGTTCACACAAAGTTTTTTAGTGTTGATTTAATTTCAATGGGAAGCAGTAATTGCTTTTTTTCCACGTGGAAAAAAGAAGAAGCATGCCTTATCTTGAGGCAGAATCTGCACTGAATTTCCCATTGAAATCAATGAGAAGCATAAAAAAACTCTCTGTATGTTTCCACGCGTTGTTTGTGTTTTCTGCGCAGTTTTTGGTGCAGATACGTGCCAAAAAGCACAAGTTGAAAATGCAGTTTTGTATGGAAGTAAACACCAATTGGTTAAAAAAAATGCATTCAAAAACCACATAAAAACCACATAAAAAAATGTGTGGAATCCGCAATAAATTTTATAGGTGGATTTTCAAAATCTGACATAACGTTTAACTCTATCATCACACATATGCGCTCAAAATGTATAGCTCCTGAGCTTGTGACGGATGCCATATAGTGTCATCTATCACCCATAGGGTACCATTATAAAAAAAAAAGTCCATTATACTGTAAGTTTTTTCAGTTTTTTTTTGCTGGGGCCATCTGAATAGGGAAGTGCAGTCTGGTGCCCTTTCTTATACCGTTGAGGCCTCTTTCTAATGAATGGGGGCCTGTGGAATAACTCCTGCCGCAGACATTGTGCACTTAGCCTTACATGGCATGAAGATCACCAAGGAAGTTCACAGTGGCTGCATATAAATCTATACTGTACATCTACAGCCACTGTGCCCATAAAGATGTAAATGCCCGAGTGCCACCTTAGACCAGACTACTTTAATTTAGTTGTTTCTTATTTGCTATGACAGGGAAGGAAATTGTATGCTTAATACAGTCCTATTTCTTTCATAAGACGGGACTGACTGATTTGATTTGGCTAACTGGTACACAAAAGTCACAGGTCCTTTGACAATCACTATAGTCATGAAACTGTTACATATTACCGTACTTACCGGTATTTATTTTCTTTTTCTTTTTGACGATCCTGTGTTTTGAAGGGGTTGTCCCATTACGAACATTTATCACATAGCAAAAGGATAGGAGATAGGCGTCTGATCGTTGGGGGTTCGACCACTGGAGCCCTTCTGATCAAGAGAACAAGGGCCCCATGTTCCCCCATTTGAATAGAGCAGTGGTCATGCATGTGAGCTGTGGCTCCATTCAACTCTATGGGACTGTCGGAAATAGTCGAGTGCTTGTACTGGGCTATCTCCAGCAGTCTCATAGAGTCGAATGCAGAGGCAACATGCATGCAAAACCACTTCAAATGGTGGAACATGGGGTCCTCATTCTCGTGATCGGCGAGAGCCCTGGCACTCAGACCCCTGCTGATCAGACACATCCCCTATCCTGTAAATATGGGATAGGTGTTTGTAATGGGACAACCCCTTTAAGAAGTGCGGCAATTGGTGTGGGCCCCTTCTGGCCACAGGGCCTGGGGCACTGCCCTTAGGCCCAAAAGGTTAGCCCATCCATGGTTTAGAAATAATTTCACCAAGCAATTTTACCATCAATTTTACCAATAACTGATATTTTATAACCTGAGATTAAAGGAAAAAAACAAAAACAGAAAGGCCAATATTCTTTATTGATTTATTTACTAAATTTACTAAATCTTTATCCTTAATAGCTTTGCAGGTATTTCTCATAATAAACAGCATGCAGCTGTCCCATAGGCATTAAATGCATTACACTCATTACATTTTACACCCCAAGTAAATGCACAAACACATGCTTATTGATTTATTCTTGTAAGTTCAACCCATTAAAAGATGCTTCAATGATTTACTGAAAGGCAATATTAGTTCCTTGAAATGAAATGTAACGAATTCCTTACCTTACTCTAATTTAACTCTCTGTCGTCCAAGGCAGGGTTTTGCCATGCATCAGTTATGATCTCGCCTCTAAAGAAGGTTTCCAGTAGCTTCTGCAATTTTTCATCAACCTATGGTGAAACAGAAAGGGCAAAGAGAAAGAGGAACAATATGTGCATGAGAAGTACATGTAGATCAAGAAGAAAGCAAGAGTAGTAAAGGAATCTATACCTTAAAATGACTTCTTTGTAGTTTTTCTTATGTGCCTGTGCAGTACAAAGAGTAAAAGAGAACAGTGAGTAAAAGGGAAGAAACTTGTACAGCGGTCATGGAAAAGAATACAAAGGAAGACATATATGATGTCATACACCAGCCCTAAAGCAGTACGAGTCGAGAAGAGTTTATGTATCCCAGAACTTTTCCATGGTACTGCATATTAAAGCTGTCAGATATTCTATAGATCAGAGATCCTTTGCAGGTATACCCCTTTAAGGGTCCATTCACACGTCCGTTGTTTCTTTCCTGATCTGTTCCATTTTTTACGAACAGATCTGGACCAGATCTGGACCCATTCATTTTCAATGGGTCCTGAAAAAAATCGGACAGCTCAATGTCAGATTTTTTTTCAGGACCCATTGAAAATGAATGGGTCCAGATCTGGTCCAGATCTGTTCCGCAAAAAACGGAACAGATCAGGAAAGAAACAACGGATGTGTGAATAGACCCTTAGACTGCATGTGAAAACCTGGTTCCCATTCATTAAAGGGGTTATCCCATGACTAATGTAAAAAATTTAAATCAGCCCTGTACCTCACATGATTCCAGAGATATCCCCATTCATTGCTCTGCTATATTTATATCAAGCAGACAGCTTAGGGGGTGTCTTTTCTGCTGAAGCTCAGGGGGCGTGTCTCCGCTCTCCCTATCACAGCTCAGGAGGCAGCTGAAGGATGAAACTGAGCATGTGCGGCCATCTCAGTGAGCCGGACAAAGAAATAAGAAAAAGACAAACAGCAGGTGGTGCTATACAGATACATTTTATTGAATAACTCAGTGGCTATGCTAAATTTGTAATTACATGCAATTACAAAAGTATTCAGATCCAAGTGCTGGTTTGAAAACTTTTAAATATTTTTCATGGGAAAACCTCTTTAAGTGACTAGATGCATCTTTGGCAAAGTGTTGGATTCCAGGCTCCGCTGCAAAATCTATACCTGAACTTACCACTAAACAGGAAGCAACCCTGCCCAATGGGACATATACAGAGTTTCGTAAAGTGTATGATTTGCGATCATTCACAAATGCTGGAACAGTGAAAAAAAACTCTCCTCCCTCTAGTCTCTGACTTCACTGCCATCTGTATGTAATGTTCACCTTCACCAGCAGATGGCGGATCACATAAGATAATGTTTACAAGATTTTATTAGATGCTAAAAAAAGATTTTTTTTGCAAAAATGGCAGACACTTTGATGGAACCCAATGGAACACATTAAACATATTTAGGGTCCATGATGCTCTTTTGTTCTGTCATGTAAAGAATTTGTCACAGCATTGAATTTTGTTTTATTATGGTCCTGTGGTGGAACAGAAAAACTAAATTCTTAAGGCAGATGTGAACCTAGCCTTACATAAGTTACAACAGCCGGATGAAGATGATGAGCAAGTAGGAATGAGGGCACAAGGTGGAGGTTTTTAACCCCATAACCTACCCTTGTGAAGACCATGATATACAGTATGTGATTGCATTGTCTTATATAGGATCTGTATACTATATACAGTATGCAGGGACCCAGATCACTGCTACAAGCTAATTTGGTGCTGAAAGACTTAATGCTTTGTGTTATGCTCTGCATGTGATCCCGAAAGCTGTGTAGGTAGCACTATTTAGTTATTATGCCCTAACCCAGAGGGAGGCTGGCCCTGCCTTCTATGAGAGAGTAGCTGTGTAGTTGGATTTCATTGGCCAAGTCAGTCTGGCTCTGCCTGTGAGAGAGGCAGATGCCTGTGAGCCTGTGTTAGGCTAGCTGTTTTCTCCAGGAAAAATACATCATTCCTGTATAGTGGGAAGCTGCCAAGGAACAGCTATTGCACCAGGAGACTAGCCCTGATGTAGTGCCCTGGATCAAGGGTACTTTGGACTATGTACTTCTGTGCACATTTGACCTATTGCTACTACACAAAGCCATCAACTCCGTACTTTATTGCACTTGGAAGGGTTAACTTGCATGATTTATTCCATTGTTTGCATTTATAGTGTTTTGTATTGCTGAACTGCATTCTTATGTTTATTTGTTATTGCCTTGTAGTTGCACTGCACTGTGGAAAGGGTGACCAGGCAGCTAAGGGTCCATTCACACGTCCGTAAGTGTTTTGCGGATCCGCAAAACACGGACACCTGCAATGTGCGATCAGCAATTTGCGAACCGCACATCACAGACACTATAATAGAAAATGCATTTTCTGGTTTGCGGACAAGAATAGGACATGTTCTATTTTTTTCAGGAACGGAATTGCGGATCCCCAAAAAACGGATCCTGAAAAAATGGATGCGGATCCCAAAAATGCGGATTTGGATCCCGAAAATGCGGATTCGCATTCATTCCACCCCTATTGAAAGTGAATGGGTCCTCAAATTGCGGAACGAATGCGGACCCAAATTACGGACGTGTGAATGGACCCTAATACTGAGAGACTTTGGGACTTTCTACCTATGCACTGAGAAGTCTGAATTCTTCCACAGAAACTATAAGGGACTATGCAAAGTTTTGGAGGGAATCAGGTGCACTGACCTTTTGACTGTCTGGTTTAGCTCTTTGCAAATGAAATACAGTTTTTTAGGAAATACTCATTTTAGCACTTTTTTTTTTTTTCAAAGAGGTATTCCAGTGCAAAACAAAAACTCTCCCATTGCCTGCAAATGGTTAGAGCCCAGCTACCATCCACTTCCTGCTCCTGTTTTGACATGGCAGTTTTGTAATTCTAGTTGCAGTTTTTACACTGTCGGTGGAAAAGTTGGTATTGTTATCTATGTTAATTACCTGCACGCCAGATTTATGAACAGCGACTTAGGCGACTTTCACATTAGTGGCATACTTCTCCGGCAGGCTATTCCGGCGGGTGAACAGCCTGCCGGATCCTTGCTGCTGCTAGTGCACACGTGCCCCATTCACTATAATGGGGGCAGGTCGAAGGTCCGGCCGCAGCACGGCAAACATGCCGAGAGGCGGCCAGAATAAAACTATGACATGTTCACCTGCCTGAACAGCCTGCCGGAGAAGTATGCAGCTAATGTGAAAGTAGCCTTACTAAAAAGTTTCAAAAAAAGGTGAACTCTTACTCCATTGAGGGGATGGTATAAAAAAAAAACAGTTACATCTTTAGACAAATTGTAAATGTTTAAAGATACAACAAATATATCACATGAGCTTCAATAAATTTGGTGCAAATTATGGCAACCCATACTCAAGAAAATCTGACTTCAAAAATTCCTCTCATGTGAATTCACCCCTTGTGTATTACCTTTATGTTCATTTAAGCTTTCTCAACTATACTTAGATTTTGGCATACCTGTAGCATACTAGTAAGCATAAAAACCGCTATTAACCAAATTTTACAACCCTCCTTAACAGGTAAACTCATATATAGGCTCCGATAAAAGCCGAATGCACACGGCCGTGGAACACAGACGTGAGCGGTCCGTGGTATCCCGGCCTGGCATCCTGCTGAGAGCAGGAGCGCATGGCGTCATTGTTCGCCGGACTTGTGAAAAAAGATGGCAGCCCGCATTTGTTCGCGGGCGAACAATGCGAACTGGCCATCACTGCTTACAAGCGTAAACTTGTTAAAAGCATAAAAGTCACAGACGTCCCATGCACAAAAATCTCCCGTGTCCCGACCCGGGTTTCGCTTACGCACTTCTTCAGGAGCGATCCTATTGGGATACTATTGTGTAAAATCTGGTAATCCCTGCCTTCGTGTCTTTTCCATTTTAACCCCTTGCTGAGGAAGGAGGTTGTGTTTGAAAGCAGCGCGATCTTCTATGCTATTTATTTATCAGATTCTGTGATATCTACCCACATCACATCGGAGATCTGCAGTGCAAGCCTACAGCTACGTATTTAGTGACATTTTTGTTTTTACTATTCATATGTAGGCTCCACTGTAAGAAGAAAGGCATTTTCTTCTGGAGGCTCCTGGCAGTTAATTAGAAAAGAAGGTTGTGTTATTAGCAAACAAAATCGATGGAAAATGGATTAAGAGTCTTTAAAGTAAGCATTGGTTGCTTATGAGCGAAGCGCCAGAGGCGGCATTTAGCTGCAATCTAATTCACATTAGTGAACAATCAATGCTGACTTGTGTTGGGATGTCTTGTAGAAATTCCTATAATTAGACTTTACAGCAGCAATGTTCAATCTAAACAAGTAGATAAATTAAAAATAATCTCATTTTCTGAACTGCCAGAGCAGAAAATGCAGTATGTGACCAGGTTTGTTACATTCTGGCCAATTGGAAATGATAAAATGCCCTAAAAACACTACTTTTTTTCTATTTGTAGTGGTATTTTAGACAGTTTTCTTGCATATTCTACTTCCTTTACATTTATCTTTTTGATCGCAGCATGCTTTGGATGTCGTGTTTTTCATATTTTCCCATAGACTTCTACATAGGAAAAAAAAAGTTAAAAATGGCACTTCAAAAATTACTTGTAGAAATAAAAGGAGCCAAAATACTCCAAAAAGAAAAAAAGTGTTGCGGTGCAGTGACCAGGAGGGGATGCAAGGATGGGAGTGGCTATGATGGTTATAGTAGTACTTACAGTTCACATAGCTTACTATACCCTGGCACTCCCTAGGGCAATGCAGTGACTGGAGGGCACATGCTTTCTTCCTTTGGGGCCCACCCCAGTATTGAGACTCCTGCCTGGTGGTAGCTGGGGTATGCTTGATGCTGAACAGTTTGGATGGGTGCAAGGCAGGAGGGCAGATGCAAGGCCGGTGGATGGATGAGGGGGTCACTAATCAGGCCCATTAGTTGCAATAAAGAAATCTTTCTTTACTGCATTGATGATAGGAGTAGTAGTACAAACAGCAGAAAAAGGCATGGTTCCAAAGTAGACCACAGTCTCCTCCCAATAGTGGTATATGGGCAGCAGCAATGATGAAGGTGGTAGTACTTCCTGACTCACTCTATCTAAAGGGAACTTTGCAGTCTCTCCAAAATAAACAACTGCATGCAATTAGGTACTTCTTAACGCTTGCAATTCCTGGATTGAAGAGTGCAGATCTTAGACACGGGTGGTCAGTCTGTGTGGTAAGACCCAAAGGCAATAGTTCTTTCCACAGCACTAAAGTCTCTAATGCCATAGATGAGCAAATACCTTACTGACATTATCTTGCACGCCTTGAATGGTTCTGGACCTTCTATAAAGTATGGTCTCTTTCTTTCAGACCTAGTCGTAGAGTTGCTCCTTTGGCAGCTGTAGTCTTTGAGAAAGAGGTTTTTGGGATTTGGGTCTGGTATGCAGGAACCCTCACACACACTTACTTCCTGTAGCTCTGCTCAGACTAGACTCCTCAGCTAACTATCCAAAGTGTGGACCAAAACCATCACCCTGGCAACCTAAATAGTCTGCCAATATTAAACCTATCAAAAAAGTTATGTTGTACAGTGGCTCACCAATTTAGAAATATGGAGTGAGGTGCTCTGTCATCGGCACACCCAGAGGCCGTGAATTGAAAGAGAATGAGTATAGATGGGTATGACAGGCACACTCTCATACGTTACTGCAAGGAATAAATACAGAGACAATGATGGGATTTAAAATTGTGTGTTTATTTATATCTAAGTATTAAAAGTTATTTTATATAAAAAAAAACAGTTTTTTATAAAAGCTATTTTTTGGCACATTTGTTGTTGGGGATGGGGAGTCTTCTTTCTTGAGTGGCTGTTCAGTTGGGATGTGTAAAAATGTGGTGTTTATTTGTGGGGTTTTTTTTGTGGTTTTTTGTTGTAAAGGTTGGCTGGGGTGTAAGGTGTGTGGGTACTTGTGCCGGATGGTTCTTGGTTAGGTATTAGGTGTAGTAGAACTTCGGTGCGGTGTGTGAACTTCAGTGAGGATATGTGCATATAAACACAAAAAAGGGGGTTAGGCTTCCAATGTTTCCTCAGGATATTTGTCCTGGTAGAGGAATTCGTATGGCAGTCTTGTGGTAATCATAAAAAGTCATATAAGTGGTTCCATGTGTTGGAAAAACTTGCAATGTGAAAAGCTAAAATAAAAATACAATAAAAATAGAAAGATAGAATTAGGAGTGATATATACTTTCACTTTGAGTCGGTTAAAAAATGTTAGGTAGATCGTACTTTACCAATTTGCTGTGTTTTGTTCCGCTTGTCCGGTCGCCTTCTTTACCCTGCAAGGACCTACGAGGCGTCCCACGTGGTCCGTTGCGGGTGTGTTGTGGCGTCTCACGTGACAGGGCGGGGTAACACGTCACTCCTGGCGGTGGTTGCGATTGGTCCCCAAGTTTCGGGCGCGATTTTGCTTTTGGAGTGTATAATCGCAATTGGTTATCCGCTTTCTGGTTCTTTCTGATTGTTTTTAAGGTTTTCGAAAGGTAATTTGAACGATTAAAAAAAATGGATATAGAAATTATATAAGAAAAAAAAGGTGGAAATAGGAATGAATGTATATGACCCTCGAGTTCCTTTACCTTTTACCTTTGGTAAAGGAACTCGAGGGTCATATACATTCATTCCTATTTCCACCTCAAGAAAGAAGACTCCCCATCCCCAACAACAAATCTGCCAAAAAATTGCTTTTATAAAAAAATGTTTTTTATATAAAATTACTTTTAATACTTACCGTAGATATAAATAAACACACAATTTTAAACCCCATCATTGTCCCAATATTAAACCTATATTGCCTATACATTGCTAATAGGGTCACATAGTACATGAAAAGACAAATGCTTTTATCAACACAGCATTTAACTTGTGATTCTACATATACATACTGTATATTACTCAGAATTGTGGTCAAATCATCTATGTTCTGCTTTTTTAGTGTCTATAAAAATGTACGCAGTGTAGTCTAAGGCAAAGTGACCCTCATCACACAAATACTCTACTTTTGTTTACCAGCTAGGGCAGCTTACTGGGCAAAACCCTTGTCGGTCTCAGAACATGGGTTCAAATGCAAACTACTACCTGTGCTAACGGCATGTTTACACAGTGATTTTTGACAAGGATTTTGGCACATTTTACGACGAAATCTGCATAAAAAAAATCTCCAAACATAAGTGTCCTATTCATTTTAAGCACAAACCACAAAACCATGGCAAAAATCTGAAAGTCAGCCAAGAATCTCTATCATCTCACACATCACATCTTCCCAATACGTATTTCACCATGCGACCATGACCACTGATTTCAATTAAGTAGTCATAAGTAGGGTCTTCCAGAAGTGTTTGGCATTCTATATACGTACATAATTGTGCTCCTCATAATAAAGCTACTTGCAAATATAATGGGAAGTAGATGGTAATAAAAGTGTATTAGTAAGTGACTTGGAGTACCATATTTGTGCATTAAATACTCCAAGATATAAACACACCAAAATGGTCACACCTCTGTAGTGAGATTGCGTTGCATGTGTATTCTACTAGACATATGGAATAGTAACTTGACTTATTTCGCCTTACGTGATACGGAATTAGTTTTATTGATAGGAGACACAGGACCGTAATTGTTCCAGCCATTAATCTAATTAATGAGCAAATGAGATCACTGTATACTAAAATTTATATAACCAGCAAATAAAAAAAAATTATGTTTTATTTTTTGCAAATGGATGTCTAAACAATAACCATCTCTCATTTATTTATCATGGCTTATCATAGAAGATTCATCAGAATGTAAATCATATTCTGCAGATTATCGTAAAACACTAGAGGGTACACATGCAATAAGCAATGATAAGATGCAGTCATAAAAAAAGGTAGTGGAGGCTAATGTTTATGGAGATTTTAGATTTGGGTTGCACTGTACCACTAGAGTAATAGGCACTAGACAACCAAGCATACATTTTTCTGGTAAGTGGGACAATGTAATCACATTTCCCTCAATAAAGCCATCAGCAATACATCATCACTTCCAGCTACTGGGTTGACTACTTTGGACACACCTTCTCATTCAAAGAGTTTTCTTTATTTTCATGACTATGAAGGCATCAAAACTATGAATTAACACATGTGGAATTACATACATAACAAACAAGTGTGAAACAACTGAAAATATGTCATATTCTAGGTTCTTCAAAGTAGCCACCTTTTGCTTTGATTACTGCTTTGCACACTCTTGGCATTCTCTTGATGAGCTTCAAGAGGTAGTCCCCTGAAATGGTTTTCACTTCACAGGTGTGCCCTGTCAGGTTTAATAAGTGGGATTTCTTGCCTTATAAATGGGATTCGGACCATCAGTTGCATTGAGGAGAAGTCAGGTGGATACACAGCTGATAGTCCTACTGAATAGACTGTTAGAATTTGTATTATGGCAAGAAAAAAGCAGCTAAGTAAAGAAAAACGAGTGGCCATCATTACTTTAAGAAATTAAGGTCAGTCAGTCTAGCCGAAAAATTGGGAAAACTTTGAAAGTAAGGGCTATTTGACCATGAAGGAGAGTGATGGGGTGCTGCGCCAGATGACCTGGCCTCCACAGTCACCGGACCTGAATGTATGTAATTCCACATGTGTTAATTCATAGTTTTGATGCCTTCATAGTCATGAAAATAAAGAAAACTCTTTGAATGAGAAGGTGTGTCAAACTTTTGGTCTGTACTGTATGTATATAGTAATAAATACGGGTGACACACTCCCGGTTGACAGCTATGTTTCATGCATGGTACAGGTGATGCCTAACAACATATAACATTGTTTTACAGGAATGTCACATTATAGCCAAGATATGTGTATCACTCCTACTATGGAAGAGCAGAAGATCATTTAAATTCATCAGGTTACAACAACTAACATCTTATCATTTTAGACCAGGGCAGTCCTTATGATGCCTTCAATGTAGGAAGCAGTCAATTTGATTAAATGCCTAATCTTTCACCATGACCTTTCCTGTCAATATTCATTCTTGACATAATGTGTTCTTTGCTGTTGTCTCTTTAACCCTCGCTCACTGGTAAATACTTGAGAGTACAGACCTCTTTAGTGAAAGCAACTGCTGATCAATTCACAGGTATTTACATTATACTTATATATATGGATTGTGTTCTCTCTCTATGTTAACAAGGTAAAAAGCAGGACGTATGTTGGAATAACCAGCCAGCATAAAAAAATTGTTTCTGATTAGTAATGTCTTGTTCACACATCCTGGCCCTGAGTATGTGGCATGTCTCTTTGAGACATGCTCATTTGAAACTTACATTTTAACTGGCTGGGTAGTGTCTGTGGTCCCAGATTGGCTCCTCAACAGGCTTCTAGCTGCTTTAGAGCCGGTGAGCTATGGGGAACAAGTTGGCTATCCCTACTCCAAGATACTTCTCTCCACTGTGATGCTCAACTTCTATGCCCTGAGGTGGTGTACCCTTATAAGGTGTCTCCCACCTCCACTTCTAGCTGGGTACATGCAGGATTAAGCTGTCTAGCAGTCTTACAAATGTCTCTTTCTGCCTGATTCCTGTTACTAATATGAGGTCTACCGAGCACTGCTATTTATGATCTCACAGATATGTGCTCTCACTATAGATTGAGGACCTGTAAGCCTTGTATCGGGGGGTGGGCTTCCCAGGATACAGCAAAGTCACGAACGATGAAAGCGACACTGACACCAGCTTTTGTAAAACAGGCTCTTTACTAGAACAGGATATCAAACACACTCCCAAATGCAGTGAACATAAAATCAGATTACATACACTAAGCCCGCAGGCTGAGACCCGATGGTAGCCGGAAAACACAATTGCGCAATTTATCTACTGCAAGCAGAGCTAACTCTGCCTTGCCATACCTGTTATTACCCTGAAGAACAGGAACAATCGTGTGTGTGTGTGAGATACAGGCTAGCCCGCGGTGCGGCACAGCAGCTTACAATCTTAACAGAATATACAGTGATTTCCTCCTCCTTTTCCCTAAACTGAAATGTGACATGTAACAATAGCAAAGACAGGTACACTCTGCGGTGTTACTAAACCCTCAAACTGATTTTAAAATTGACAGATTAGCCAACATGTCCTATGGTGTAGGACATGTCTGAGCCCGAGCACCGTGCCAAGGTTTCTCAAGTAGCTCGGGACCTAACACTCACCTACCTGTGCCGTATGGGCAATACCAGGGGCCAGTGGGCAAATTACAGGAGCATGAGGTCCGACTCACAAACTCACCAGTTACCTCCAGCATGTAACCATGCTAGCAATGGGAGGAGGTAGGAGTCTGCGAGTCCCACTCAAGACTGGCTGGTATGGCCCAGGCCTCATAGGTCCACCTTAATGTAGCCTGTGGATGGAAAGCAGGCACATTTAAATTGGAGTTTATACACCTCTAGGCATCTCTATATATACAAACTGAAAAGAATGGCATGGTATCAAATTACAGGAGCATGAGGTCCGACTCACAAACAACTCACCAGTTACCTCCAGCATGTAACTATGCTAGCAATAGGAGTTTATACACCTCCAGGCATCGCTATCTTTTCAGTTTGTATATATAGAGATGCCTGGAGGTGTATAAACTCCAATTTAAATGTGCCTGCTTTCCATCCACAGGCTACATTTAGGTGCACCTGTGAGGCCTGGGCCTTACCAGCTAGTCTTGAGTGGGACTCGCAGACTCCTACCTCCTCCCATTGCTAGCATGGTTACATGCTGGAGGTAACTGGTGAGTTGTTTGTGAGTCGGACCTTATGCTCCTGTAATTTGCCCACTGGCCCCTGGTATTGCCCATACGGCACAGGTAGGTGAGTGTTAGGTCCCAAGCTACTTGAGAAACCTTGGCGCGGTGCTCGGGCTCAGACATGTCCTACACCGTAGGATATGTTGGCTAATCTCTCAATTTTAAAATCAGTTTGAGGGTTTAGTAAGACCGCAGAGTGCACCTTTCTTGGCTATTGTTATATTGCTATATTGATTATGACATCCACATAATTGCTATCTTGTGTAGGATGTCTATTGGGGTACATGTAGTTCGCTGCGGGCATCCTCCACTGTATGTCCTCCCTTCCAGATCTCACAGGAATTTCTTGGACATGGGTAAGCAGTCAGTTCACTCGAATTCACCTTTTCTCCAGGGAACCTTATGAGAAATCAAGGTGCTGCCAATAGTGAAGTACAATCACAAGAGGTTCCAACTGCGAGGTTTTATTATACTCACAAGATGGATAAGGTAACAAGCAGTGAATGATTTGTGTACACTGCTTATTACCTTATCCATCTTGTGAGTATAATAAAACCTCGCAGTTGGAACCTCTTGTGATTGTACTTCACTATTGGCAGCACCTTGATTTCTCATAAGGTTCCCTGGAGAAAAGGTGAATTCGAGTGAACTGACTGCTTACCCATGTCTAAGAAATTCCTGTGAGATCTGGAAGGGAGGACTTTTTCA
This sequence comes from Bufo bufo, assembly GCF_905171765.1. Lineage (NCBI taxonomy): Eukaryota > Metazoa > Chordata > Amphibia > Anura > Bufonidae > Bufo > Bufo bufo. Next base: position 436,786,279 of record NC_053389.1, on the reverse strand, counting down.
GCTCTGTCCTGGTGCAGCGCGGTTCATTTAAAGAAAACGCGTCTATAGATGTGAATATTGCCCACTTCACTATTGGAACTTGCGACGCACCATAAGAAAGGCAACGTACTAAAGGCTGTTTTATATATATTTTATTACATTGACCTGTAGCTCCTGATAGCAATGGACATGTTGTGTTAGACAACTGTTCACATGGTGCAGTACTGCGTGGTGGCCTTTGTTTTGTGGTGCTGCTCTGGTGGGTTGGTGGGACCCAGTGCCATGGGTGGCATTGTCAGACAGCAGGTTGCTGTTTGACCCCTGGGTCCCGCTGCCTACCAGGACGTTGCCGCTTTGTCGCCGCACTGCGCTGCGCCTTTTTGTCAGAGTAGGTCCCACTCAAAGAGGCGACCTTGGCGTGGTGAGTGGGCTTATGCCTTTTGATCAAAATGTACACTAATGCCTCTTGTACAGCATGCAGTATAGGGGGGCTGTACACTTCTATATAGCGCTGATAAGCGAGTTAGATCAAAGCATAGCATTGTGGATGTGCGATCCAGTTCTGTCTCTCCCCCCCTGGCATATATATGCACAACTGCATGTGGGTTTGAGCACTTCCTGCCTGTTTGATACCACGCCATTATTTTCTAATATATATCACTCCCGATAAACACGCTGGAGTAACTGGGGATTATGGTGAAGTCCTCTTTGATCTTTGGAGCGAACCAAAACTTTAACTGACAAGTCCTTGTGATAAACGAGCAGTAATTCTTGGTAGCCTGCCACTCAGCAACACTAACTAACTACCGTCAGGTTTGATCTTAGTCTCTAGTATTTAGGTGCCAATCCTATATTGAGGTGCGTGCATGAGCTGTCTTACCATCCCAGGTATCTTTTTTATCAGATGATGTTGTTAACATGGAGAGCAGCAAGTTACTTTAGCACACATGCGGCCCTGCAGAGAAGATAGCGTTCTTTTCCATAGCTCCTAACAGCCTTCCTGGAAACTATCCTTTTCCTCTGGACGGACCCTGGGACTTGGATTGGAATCAGCCTCCTTCAGCTGCAACTCCGATCACTTCAGGACTCCCTGACGCCTGGATGCGACTGGATTGTGTACCACACTGTCCTTCTCTGTTCCTCTCAAGATGGAGGCAGAGGCAGCTTCCTGGTTCTTCTCCAGACTCCACAACCCCACCTCCTATGAATATTCAAACACTTGTACATCTTAGCTGTGTTAAGAAATAGCGACATCTAGTGGTTAAAGAACAGAATGACAATGCTAATGAATCAGTATTCATATACACAGTATTCAGACAATGGTGACTGTTTCTCCATCTCACAGACCTGCATAATTAGGTCACAAGTCCAAAAATCCTTATGCCTCTAAGTATATTATCAAACAGCAAAAACACAATGTCACCTACACATTTAAGCAAATAAAGCATTTTATATAACCCAATTATGTAAGGTCATATTAAATAGAATGTGTATATTAATGTCCTTTTTTTTTTTTTTTTTTTACAAAGGATCTTAGAGTTAAAGGGATTTTCCAGACTCCTGATATTGATGACCTATTCCCAAGATGTGTCATTAATATCTGTTAGGTAATGGTCGGCACTTTAATTGTAATTGGAAGCACAGCTCCGTTCAAAGTTTAGTGGCTGTGTTGGGTTACCGCAGCAAAGCTCCCAATCACTTCAATCAGGAGCCCGGAAATTTCTTGGGTAACTGAACAAGGACAAACAAGTACATCTCACATACTGTGACACATACTTAGCCTAGCTGTCTCATAAATACAGCCACCAGGAAATGCCTTGTAGTACTAGCTCAACTGAATGCAATGATACCTTTCAGTTAGTGAGCTATTACTTATTTCCGGAGAGAAAGTACTTTTAATCCATATGCAAATGAGTAATTAGGTGGAAAGAGGGTGGGCCCAAGTCATTCTGTGCACTCTTGCTTCATCTTCAGCTCCTCCCTCTCTGTGAATCAAGTAGGAGAGTGAGGAAGCAGGAGTAGCAAGGGTGCACAGAGTGGCTTGGTTCAACCCTCGGTGCACTAAACTGCTCATTTGCATACATATTAAAAGTAAACTTTCTCAAGAAAGAAGCAATAAATCATTAAGTGAAAGATAACATTATACTGAGCTGAGCTAGCCCTAGAAGGCATTGTGCCAGGGAATGTCATGATGACAGACATTTAGGGGCTCATTTACTATGCAGACATATGCATATTTCTGGCACAGATTGCAGCGCAAAGGTTATTTGTGCAGCAATCTGTGACTTCTCCCCTCTCATACCAGATCTAAAAATGTCGACAGGCCCGTTTCATTCATAATTTTCTACGCTAAGGTGTAGAAAATGGTCTAAATGTAAGCCAGCAAGGAAGATGGCTTCCATTTAGACTGGTGCTGGATATGCCAAAGTTATTCAGCAGGCCGGCTCCTCTACATAACTTTGACGGATCCACCACCAGCTATAGGGGTATTAAGACTGGTGTCTAAAACGCTGGTCTTAATAAATGACCCCCTTAATCTTCATGTATACAGGGAGTGCAGAATTATTAGGCAAATGAGTATTTTGACCACATCATCCTCTTTATGCATGTTGTCTTACTCCAAGCTGTATAGGCTCGAAAGGCTACTACCAATTAAGCATATTAGGTGATGTGCATCTCTGTAATGAGAAGGGGTGTGGTCTAATGACATCAACACCCTATATTAGGTGTGCATAATTATTAGGCAACTTCCTTTCCTTTGGCAAAATGGGTCAAAAGAAGGACTTGACAGGCTCAGAAAAGTCAAAAATAGTGAGATATCTTGCAGAGGGATGCAGCACTCTTAAAATTGCAAAGCTTCTGAAGCGTGATCATCGAACAATCAAGCGTTTCATTCAAAATAGTCAACAGGGTCGCAAGAAGCGTGTGGAAAAACCAAGGCGCAAAATAACTGCCCATGAACTGAGAAAAGTCAAGCGTGCAGCTGCCAAGATGCCACTTGCCACCAGTTTGGCCATATTTCAGAGCTGCAACATCACTGGAGTGCCCAAAAGCACAAGGTGTGCAATACTCAGACACATGGCCAAGGTAAGAAAGGCTGAAAGACGACCACCACTGAACAAGACACACAAGCTAAAACGTCAAGACTGGGCCAAGAAATATCTCAAGACTGATTTTTCTAAGGTTTTATGGACTGATGAAATGAGAGTGAGTCTTGATGGGCCAGATGGATGGGCCCGTGGCTGGATTGGTAAAGGGCAGAGAGCTCCAGTCCGACTCAGACGCCAGCAAGGTGGAGGTGGAGTACTGGTTTGGGCTGGTATTATCAAAGATGAGCTTGTGGGGCCTTTTCGGGTTGAGGATGGAGTCAAGCTCAACTCCCAGTCCTACTGCCAGTTTCTGGAAGACACCTTCTTCAAGCAGTGGTACAGGAAGAAGTCTGCATCCTTCAAGAAAAACATGATTTTCATGCAGGACAATGCTCCATCACACGCGTCCAAGTACTCCACAGCGTGGCTGGCAAGAAAGGGTATAAAAGAAGAAAATCTAATGACATGGCCTCCTTGTTCACCTGATCTGAACCCCATTGAGAACCTGTGGTCCATCATCAAATGTGAGATTTACAAGGAGGGAAAACAGTACACCTCTCTGAACAGTGTCTGGGAGGCTGTGGTTGCTGCTGCACGCAATGTTGATGGTGAACAGATCAAAACACTGACAGAATAGATGGCAGGCTTTTGAGTGTCCTTGCAAAGAAAGGTGGCTATATTGGTCACTGATTTGTTTTTGTATGTCAGAAATGTATATTTGTGAATGTTGAGATGTTATATTGGTTTCACTGGTAAAAATAAATAATTGAAATGGGTATATATTTGTTTTTTGCTAAGTTGCCTAATAATTATGCACAGTAATAGTCACCTGCACACACAGATATCCCCCTAAAATAGCTAAAACTAAAAACAAACTAAAAACTACTTCCAAAAATATTCAGCTTTGATATTAATGAGTTTTTTGGGTTCATTGAGAACATGGTTGTTGTTCAATAATAAAATTAATCCTCAAAAATACAACTTGCCTAATAATTCTGCACTCCCTGTAAAGAAAGTCTTACCACGTAATGCCTAAATCATGGTGACATACTGAATAGTCACCAAATGGTTCTAGATTTTAAAGTGCTCTAGAACCACTACCTTACTTGAGGCAGCTACTACATCTCCTCCAATGCTGATTGCTAAAACAGCCTGTTTTAGGCATAGAAAATGGTCTGAATGTAAAACAGCTCGGAAGCGGTCTTACATTTAGAACTGGCGCTGGATGTGCTGAAGTTATGGAGAGGCCTACGCCTCTTTATGACTTTGGCAGATCCTCCGCCAGCTACGGGGCTTTATTAAGACTGGCGTCTAAAACGCTTGTCTTAATAAATGTGCACCAAAGTTTATTACTGAGAATCACAGAACAATTAATGAATGAATAAGTAAGTGTTCCGGCACTAGATAACATATCTAAAGTTCTTAGTCCTCATCATGTTGTTTGAGCTAGGAGATAATTATTCAAGATACTTTTTCACTTACTTTTTTAACATGGTAAAAAATCACTATATGAAAATAATTACATCAGATGTTTTACCCACAAACTGTAATAAAATGGATTTTAATCCTGTTCAGGGTTGTTATTCCTCAAGTTGACATTTACACTCAAAGCTTCTGTAGTGATTTAATTAGAAAAGGAAAAAAATGATGACACCAACAAAAAACTACACTGTATCCAGAAAGAATTTTTATCAATTTACCCATACTGACAAAGCAAAATTAGGTTTATAAAATGTGTGGAAATGTATTATAAATACAAAACTTTTACAAAAGTATTTATACCCTATAGTCAATATTTTGCCAAATTCCGAGCAGGCATCTTTGACTGAGGACTAGCGTTCATAAGGCCCCAAAGGCCTGGTGATGGTTAAGTCCTTGGATCTTGGCCACCTTTCTGATGAAGTTCCTTCTGTCTCATTGCTCAGTTTGGCTCAGTGGAGTGGTTCCAAACTATTTCCTTAAAAGAATGATGAAAGCTGGTCTTCAATTCTGCACCAATTTATTTTACCTTCTCAGATTTCTGCCTGTGGGTCTACAGACAGTTTCTACCAATTGATAGTTTGGATTTGCTCTAAAATCCAAATATGTAACAAAATGTAGAAAGAGTGGAGTCTGATTACTTCCTGAATGTACTGTGTAAAGGTATTTGATGAGCCAATAAATGTGATGCCATTTTTAATAGAAGCTAATTATACATGCTTTCTGTTGTGCTCCTGTCACAGAACATGTCGACAGAGAGAAAAATATATCACCATCATTAACTGATAACTTGTTCAGTACAAGCGCTGCCAGGGTTCTGTGAAATAATTGGGTCGAGCATTGAATTTTCCATTATGTTCTAGTTAAATTAAATGTTGCTTGAATAAATCTTGGCATTCCATTCTATTGATGTGCTGCAAGTGCTGACTTCTTCTGTTCACATGGCTGTGTTGACTTGAATTAACTGTACTGCCAGACACTCTTGAGGATAGGCTTATAAGACTAACTCCCTGTGGGCCTATGTGCCTCTTTAGGTATTAACTGATTATGCATGTCAAAAGATGCTTGAGCACTTTTTGCAAGTGCAAGAGATCTGTTTCACAACTAAAGAGGTTCTTAAAAGTTGCCGTACACATGAGATGACCAATTTTTAACATTTGGTCTACAATCATTCACCTTCATATGAACCCATGAACGATCTTTACATGCAGCCCACCTCTAGAAAAAATTTGTGCTGTTGGAAATCAATGCTGTTGGATTTTTACGTCTGTTGCTTAGCTGTAATCTTATGGGTTTGTTACAGTCTGGCAGAGAGTTTGGCAGTGGATGTTAGGTGTGGGCTGGCACTATTCAAATTTGAGGGAATGGGAAGGTGTCATGAATATTCGTCACAAAATTCGTTCATTTTGCAAACCTTTGTTTAAAAAAAAAAATTGTTTTTGAGCAGTTAGTGGGTGAAATATATTAAAGGGTCACCAGCAACCTCCCTATCCAATTGTTATCCAAACCTCCGGCACTCTAGCTGTTCTGAAAGTACAACTCCTAGAATCCTCCTTTGACTTCTAGGGGAGTTACAAGAATAGCTGAGTAAGTGTGCATGCTGGGAGTTGTCGTTTCTGAGGCTCCATTCCCGAGGTATGATACTTTTTCTTAGTTTGCAAATTAAAGTTCATACATTCTTCTCAGTGTGTATGTGTAATACCTCTGTAGGTTCACAAAAATTGCAGAAATACTGCTGTGTGCAACAGTACTTTGCTCAACAGAATAACAGAAACACTAAGGGGATCCCAGCAGATCCCTATAATGGTCCAGCGTGTTAACAAAAAAATAAACCATAAACTGTAATAGCCAAATAAGCAAAGAAAAACTCTAAAGTTTTTATTTAACAAACATAAAAAAGTAAAACAAGTCAAGTCATTGGTCAAAGAAATGTAAAAAACAAAGACATAAAACATAAATTAAATAAAAAAATAAAATTTAATAGTTTTTACATTTTTTATTTAGTTGTACTTCTTTAGAACTTGTTTTGTATTGGCAACAGTTTGCTGCAGTAAAATAAGTTTGATCTCGGACAACCCCTTTAAGGCTTTTCAGGCAACTCTGTAAGCCCTGGAGAACAGAATCTTTATCTATGTCTGTTGAAAAAAAAATCAATTTAGGCCTCATGGGGTTAATAGCCACGCGTGGTAGACACAGACACTGACAGACAGGTGGGTCAAAAACTATCTCTCTGTTTATTATAATAAGTAAAGCGTTTTTTACATCTTCAGAGGGGGGGGCGGCCCCCTCTGAGGCCCATGCCATTATTTCATTGCCTTAGGGCTCATGCACACGACAGTATTTTGCGTTCAGTATACTGGCCGTTTTTGTAGTTCAGTATGCGGAACATATACTGAACCATTCTTTTCAATGGTTCAGCAAAAAATACTGAAGTGTCTCCGTTTGCATTCCGTTTCAGTATTTCAGTATTTCCGTACCGTGAAAAGATAGAACATGTCCTATTCTTGTCCGCAAATCACGGTGCTTGGCTCTATTCAAGTCAATGGGTCCGCAAAAAAAACGGAACACATACGGAAATGCATCCGTATGTCTTCCGTTTCCGTTCCGTTTTTTGCTGAACCATCTATTGAAAATGTTATGCCCAGCCCAATTTCATCTATTTAATTACTGTATACTGTATATGCCATACGGAAAAACGGAACGGAAAAACGGAACGGAAAAACGGAAACACAACGGAAACAAAAAACGGAACAACGGATCCGTGAAAAACGGACCGCAAAACACTGAAAAAGCCATACGGTCGTGTGCATGAGGCCTAAGAAGGAAAAAGAGATAAGAAGAAAAGAGATAACACTTGGAGTCTGCGCATTGTGCACTATCTTACAAACTTTGGTATATGAATTAATGTAAACATCTGTGCACCGGTGCCATCTTATAATGGCCTCTTACTAACATTAATTCTGCTTACATCATATATGACACTTCAAGGAGGTGCTTTTTTATAGGCACTGAATATACATGGGTATCATCTAACTAAGTAATTGGCTCAAGCATTGTTCTACAGTCTATACATCACTCTTGGCACATCTGTAGGCAGAGGAGAGGACAAGCACTGCCCACAGCTGGTTCCCGACTCCTCTTAAGCAGCTTCCATGACAAGCCTATTCCTACTGAATAGCCTCCCATGCAGGGGCGTAACGATCGCGGTCGCAGAGAGTGCGACTGCGACCGGGCCCGGCGGGAGGGGGGCCCGTTGCAGAGTGCTTGCGGCGGCAGGCGGGCCCTGCGAAACTGATCTGTGCTTGATTCACCTGCGCTGCCTGTGTGCACCGTTCTCCCTCACTCAGCTGCTGCCGCTCCTCCGCCGGGCCCTCCCTCAAGCTACACACGCCCACAATACGCCCACAATACACCCACATGACCACGGCCGCGTGACCCGTCCCTCCGCTCACGCGAGATGAGAGTCTCTGACGTCAGGACTCAGGAGAGTAGACTCTAGGCGCACAGGCGCAGCAAAAGCCCGCCAGAAAGAAGAGGACCGACCGACCGACCAACCGACCGACAGACAGACACCAAGGGCGAGCGCTGGGCATTGCAGCAGAAGTACTGCACTCCAGGACCATCTTCTCCTGCCTCACTGCCTGCTGGACTGGTCTATAGACTGGTAGGTAGTGTATTAGTAATGCAATGATTCATCCATGTTGTCCCCTGATCATCCATCCATCCGCCACACCCCCTGAATTCAGACATTATTATCGTCTGAAATCAGGGCTGGAGTGGGGCCGATGGATGGATCATCAGTGGACGGTAATAATTATCCGTACCCACTGTATATCATGAAAAATACCCATTTAAAAGAAATGGGTATTTTGACACTTGAGGCCACAAGGAGACACGTTATACTGTATGAATGCTGCCACTGACTCGGGGACTGCTCTGGAGTGGCACCTGGCAACTACCTGCAGCCAAGCCTATCCTCACCATCAGAGGCTCTAGTGAAGACCAGGTAGTTGCTTAGTCACGCCCCTCCAGAGTATAGCCAGTCAGTGGCGCAGTGGGTCCACACCCGCTGATCTGTAACAGTAACTGAGGCACTCCTGTTATTGTCTTGTACGTCTGTTACCTTGTATTAAAATTCCCTGGCCCTTGATCCATTTCGCCTGTTTTCTTTATGCCTGATGTCACAAAGGTGCGCTTAGGTCTCCGGCATGTGACGGGTCTGTAGGCTCAGTTCGGCTCAGGTTTGTAACAAATCTGTCCTTTTCGTTCTTCTGTACCAATAATGGAGTAGTGTCTCCCCAACAATTGGGGTGTGCCTCACTAGTGAGTTCTGTATTTCAGTTGGAAAAGAACTGTTTTATGCCATTGTTGCCGTTTTTTCAATCTCAAAGTCTTTAAAACTCAGGCAATTTTCATATTTAATTTGCAGATTAAATAAATTTGTGTCGCAGCAACTAACCTAATCCACCATAATGTCGTCTTACCATCATA